>NW_001849019.1:0-2217 GCF_000209065.1 Trypanosoma cruzi | reverse complement strand
TTCGTCTCGGATATACCATCTCGGGACACTGAGCAAACACCTCCATCGTCACATTGTATCTTTCACCAACGACCGCCATGGAGCCAACATAACTCCAAAGGAAATCATTGAGCCTCATTTTGGTGCTGAGAGTGTATCCGTCTAGCAGTACATCTTCCACCCGACTGTCAACAGTCCGCTGCGGTTGCCCTTTACTCCCCGCCACATGTCGAGTCGCAGCGTCGGAACCATCACCAGAGCCGCTGCGAGGCGCCACCACAACGCCCGTGCGGCGAAGCATCCCACTCGCACCGCCCAACTGCGGCCAACAGGTGCCGCTGGCTCCAAAGAACAGTCGCGGCTGTTTCGTCCCGCAGTCCCAGTGGCGTTGCGCGCGGCACTCGCACGGCGGAGTGGTCGGTGCGCCACGCAGCCGCACTGCAAAGCATGTCGGCGAAGCAGTCGAGGTCCACAGCCCCCGAATCAACACGATGCGTGCAATCGGCAACAACACCGCCACATTATCGCAATTTTTATTTATTCAAGTGGCCTCTCTATTTGCCCTATCCCTGACAATAAAAATAAGTGCACGCCTTCACAGAAGGAGGGGAGGGAAAAACGAAGGCACGATCCCACCGTCCCGCCGCGGGCCAACACTCTCCTCCACCCACCGCCATCGCCGCACAGGAGACCGCAGTCACATCGCATAGGAAGCACCACAATGTGCACCGCACCATCGTGCAGTGAACGTTGGGCGAGACGCGGCCAGGCATCGCCCCGCTCCATTTTCCCACCCTTAAGTCTTGCATGCCCGCAAAAAGCAGCAAACAGAATCAGAGTGCACACAAACCGAATCATCCCCTTCACTCGCTGAAGCACAGTATTCGCATGGAGTGGCATTTGAACACACCAGCAATAGCAGGCCGCATGCAATTTACCTGCCAACCCTGCAAAGAGACACAACAACTCTACGGAGTAAAAGTGACAGCCCCTCGGTGTTGCCCGCAGTTCACATGGCAGGACAAATTACACGCACGCATGGTTCCGGATCCCTCGCTGTTTGAGTGCACATCAACAGAACAAGCAAAAAACACGTGCGCACAAGATGGCATTTAATCACACAAAATCATCAGCCCTCTGGCTCAGCCGGCCACCTCAACGTGGTGCCAGGGTCTAGTACTCTTTGCCAGAGAGGAGGCTAAGTGCCTGCTGTCCACGCTTCAAACCCGATGAGTACTTGTTACTTGGTTTTACGGGCCGGAAGGGCACATGATGCAGCCAGTTGTAATGGCTGCCCGCAGGGTAAGGTTATCCTTGCTGCTGTATTCCATCGTACGCTTACCAGAGCTGCACATTGGAGGTGTAGTTACTACGACTGGTACGAGCAGAAAAAAGTCGTCAGCCTGTTTTGTCCGATGGCGCTAGAGAGCAATCCCACACAATCCAATCGAAGCAGCACGCCGGACAGAATGTTGTCAGTTAATAATAAATAAACAAGTAATTGCGCCAACACAAAAAAAAAAAAAACAGCTGAATTTCGATTTGCACCCCACTTCTGGGCAACAGTGGCATGAGAGTGTGTACGTGTGCAAGACCTTTCGTGGGCTTCCAACCCCCTGGCTCAGCCGGCCACCTCAACGTGGTGCCAGGGTCTAGCACTCTTTGCCAGAGAGGAGGCTAAGTGCCTGCTGCCAATCCGCTGCACGTGGAGAGGCAGGAGGCGCCGCACAAACGGGTCGGAAGGGCACCAGATGGAGCCATTTACATGGCTGCCCGCGAAGCGGTATTTCCATCCGCTGCTGAATTCCATCGGCGCTTATCAGCGCTATACATACCTTTTGCGTGCCGTATGTGACGCGCAACGACAAAAGCTACTGCTAAGCGGAGACATTGAGCAGCACCCAGGCCCCATAGCAGTACCCCAGATGAACGTTTCTTGCCTCACGCCGTCAAAACTCGCAACATTAATGGCTCAAGGAGCAGACATAATAGCCATCCAGGAGACTTGGAAGTCGTCGGAGCAGATCGCCAGCATGCATACTGGAGATTATGTGCTCTATGCACAGTCGCGCATCGGCAAGGGAGGCGGTGTGGCGGTGCTGGTGCGGAAAACTCTCCGCTCCAAGCGTATACCTCTCACCATCCCCCAGCATGACACCAGCCTTGAAGTGGTGGTGGTCCAGGTCGCTCTGGACCAGAACCGTGATCTTATTGTAGAGAGTGCCTATATGAGACCAC
>NW_001849018.1:3966-5479 GCF_000209065.1 Trypanosoma cruzi | reverse complement strand
TTTTGATGTAAATGCCGAGTTGTTAGAAGGGTATAGCAAATGCGCCAACCCCGCAGAGGTGGTGGCCTTTCAGGGAAAGTACGTGGAAACGGAGGCAGTTGAAAGTGCGGCCCGACGGGAGATAGACCTAAATAATATGGACCTGATGGATGCAGTTCCACTAAACGTTAAACGGGGTAAAATGAGGAGTCGAAACAAATGGAAGAACGAAGATGGCCGCGATGAATTGGAAGAAGAGGAGGAGGAGGAAGAAGAAGAGACAAAGAAACAATTGGCGGAGCTGGAAACATCAGATGATGCAGAGTAACTTCATTGTTAGGGGGTATTGGTTTCCCTTTAAGAAATCTTTTTTTGCTGCCTTTGTTGTTATTTATTTATTTGTTTATTAGGAACTTTTGAACACAATGACTGCGAGAAAGCTGGCTGCCTTAGTTTGTGTATCCCGATAAAACGAATACACTTCTTTATGACGCTTTTCTACCGTATGATTTTTGGGAATAACACGACTTTAAGGGATCAAGAAGCCGATGGAGTCCAGATATTTTTTTTTATTTTTATTTTTAAATTTACAGACACAGCCGGGTTGGTTTAAGGAAATGGCTTTGGTTAATTTTACAATGCCTCCGAGTAAAGCGATATCGGCGACCGTTTTTCAGAATTGGTACGCCAACATGGTACCAACGAGGTGCAGATAAGGTTCATTGACGAAACTGGGGCCTTCGGATGCGACGTTAATTGTGGCCACCCCGATGACAGGCTTGCGGTCGATTCCAGGGAAACATCGCCAAACCCTGGGGGGATTCGAGCCTTACGGGACACATTACGGATCTCCGGGCGCCTCACTTACCAAATTTCGAGACTCGAGCGCTCCTGCACATCGTGTGGGACGACCCGTGAGTTGGGGGTCCAGCAAGGGCTGATCATCGCGGAGAGGCAGAGATTATGCTCGGAGTATACCAACACCGTTACAGACGTTGATAATCGGAGCGCGCGGCCTCAACATCAAATGGAGGAAGCGAATAACCACTTCTCGGCGCGCGCATCCAACATTGCGGTGGCGGACGGTCTTCTTGCGCAACGAGAATCGGCGCTTGCCGGGCGCGAACGCCATTTATAGACAGCCCTGCCCAACCCCAGGCGAAACTCCGGGAACGAGAGGCACGCATCAGTGACTTGGGGGCGTGCCAGCATCCACGTTTCCCCAACGCACTCTCACGGGAGGGAGACGGCGGGTCAACACCCAAACGTCTCAGGACAATTTTGGGCGACCACATATTCCTCACTCGATGCCTTTGCCCTCCCGCACCTTCCCCTTGGAACACGACACCGGTGCAGAGGATCAGGTACTGCATTTCCTTGCATTGGACGTCAACACTTGGGCCCCGCGTGTATGGAATGACGTCGTCTCCGGAGTCCTTGTCGACCTCCGATGCGCATACGGTTATTATTGGCACCGTGGGGATGCTCACGCTCAAATTGCCATCGACGGTTTTGTGTCGTGCAGACGCGCGCT
>NW_001849018.1:0-3866 GCF_000209065.1 Trypanosoma cruzi | reverse complement strand
GGGCTGCTGGCTGCTTACGAGGGCGGAGGAAAGCAGCCCCATCCATTCCACCACCACCTTTCCGCACACAAGGCATCGCACCGTGCCGCTGACACTTCGTCTGATCTTTCTAATCGCCCGAATCAATCGACGAGAAGGGCAATGGAGCTTATCCGCCAACGATGCTCGACTGTGGTACGACGAACCTCCGACATCCCCGCTTTGGGCCAGCTACATGAGGAGAGCGAACGAGGCGGCTCGGTAAGTGTGTGTGCCGTCAACGTGGGAGCAGAGAATTTCCCTGGCGGGGCAATTTACAACCTTTTGCTGGACGCACGAACGGCCGATCAACGCGGAGAGCTGCGCGGTCTTTTGGCGGCAATATTCGTGGCGCCATCGACCCGACGGCAGCACGCCAGGATGCTGCGGTCCATGTTGGAAATGAATCGAACCCCGCTGGACATGATGGTTCTGGGGCTAAAGGAAATTGCGGCGCGAACCGAGACGAGGCAGACGCACCCCTTGACAGAGGACGAGATGAATCGGTATATCTGCGGCCGGACCGATTGGAGGGAACGCGTTGTTTTTCGACTTGCGTGGATAACGGCGAGTCGTTGGTCCGATATTGCGGCCTTAACCCCCAACAATTTCACACTGGAGCGTGACGGGACCGTAATTTTGGATTGTTCCGTGGCGCCGAAGACGGCGAGGGCGGATCCCCACCGCGCCTCGCGGTTTGTCAGGATACGAGAGTAGGATGAGTTTGACATCATACAGTTATGCAGGACAATTCGACGCAACGAAAAGCTTACGAACCTTACGACTGCCCACGTCGAATGGGCTTTGGCTCCTTGGGATGCCACGGCGCATTCCATAAAACGCGGTGCGCTGCGGCACGCTGCTCAAATCGTGTAGACATGCAATTTTGGGCCCACACGTGATCTCGCAGTTGGCGGTGCAAGTCGACCCGTTCGACATTCCCCAGAATACTGCTCGATATTTGGGGAGGTACACCACAATGCTGACCCGGGTGTCGTCACTGGTTGTATTGATGTGAAGGGAGGAACTTCGGAAGGTCAGGAACCCTGGTTGGGAGCGGAGGAGCGTTTTTCCATGATTTTATCATCCTGCTGCTTGAATTGCACGACGCGCGACAATGACGCGTCTGCTCGCTCCACAAGATGAACGAACCATCCCGCTACAGCAGGTCAACGTGCCCGCATTGAATCCAGAGTGGATCAAGGGCCGGTTGAACTCGGCTACCTTGGAGAGGCTCATGTAATTTTGGGGACTCGTCGGGCGTTCCCCTTTCCTCTGGTAAAGCGCGCGAAGGCTCACGGAGGATTCTTGTCGCTGAGGCGCGATTATTGAGGGAAGTGGGAATAATAGTGGACGCTTCGTCTGCAACAACAGGCGGATGGATAATGCTCTTTTCTGTGGTGGAGAAAACCGCCGGCTTACGACGATGGATCGCGTGGCCACGCGACATGAAAATAGACGACCCTTATGAGGCTGATGTTCCTCTTTTCTACAGTTCCCATTATTTGCCGCCTGTGATGACTGAGGCCGCTTCCTGCCTGGATTTAAAGGCGTCCTTTTTTCAAGTCTCTTTACCGCGGGAGACTCGGCATCTCCTTTGATGCCGCGTGGAGACGGCACGCTGGTGGAGCTCACACGGCTCCCCATGGGATGCAAGGCCAGCCCAGAAATTCTCCAGATTATCATTTCAGCAATTGCGGGGGTGACGACGGTGGCTCACCGCCTCTGGGCCGCACCTCCACGGGTGCGTGTCGACGTATGGATCGATAATATCCGCATTGCAGGGTCGAGAAGCGACGTGACATTGTGGGAGGCCCAAGTGCTTCGTAATGCGGACGGCCTTCACGCCACGATAGGGGAAGATCGCGAGTCGGCACCACGCAGTACACCTTCCTGGGAGTGCTGTTTGATCATACATATCAGGCGGTATCCCTGAGCGACACGTTTGTCCGGCCCGTATGCGCCATGTCGGCGCGGAATTCTTGAACCATCGCGGAAATGGAGGTTATGGCGTCACGCTTTTTGTACGCGGCTGCCATTTTTGGCACGCGTTTATGCGACTGCTACTTTTTCGAGGCGGTGCGACGACGATTATCCGCACTCAACCGGGGAATTGTGCAGGAGACATCCCCGGCTAAAGTTCCGCCGGCAGCGGTTGGTTTGGGCGAGAGATTGCGACACATGGTCGAGAACATAGTTGCAAGCGAAACGTCAATACCACAGAAAAGACATCGGCCGCCGTCATCACGGACGCATCGCTCCATGGATGGGCAGCCGTTTATATTCCAGACTCCGGCGACGTTAAAATTGCCGGGAGGAAATGGAAGAGGAAGGCTTTTCTTATCATGCAGGCCTCGGCGCGCGGTACGCTTAGCCTTATCGGCCTTTCCCGCCGTCTCGCCACCCACCATGGACATTTGGGTGGACAACACTTCGCCGCAAGGAGCGGCGAATAAGGGCGGCTCACAATCACACGCCATGACGTGGGAGCCGCAACGGATATATGAGTTTTTGGACTCTCGCGGAGTACAGGCATCCGTTGCCTACGTGCGGTCTGCCGAAAGGCAACCCCGCAGACGGCATATCACACGGTCGTGTTTTTGCACTTCAGGACGTGGCGAAGGGTGGAACTTGCGAAGGGCAGCGGCGGAGTCTTGTGGCTGGAGGACCCCAAAGTCTGCCACTTCGTAAGTAATAAATACATATACATCCAATCCGAGTAGAATGCAGTATGTCACGATTGTGGCTATAGGATGATGTATATATATACATTTACTTGGTGTAAAGTTTGAGGATGTGGTGAACGCACTCTTATTCCTATCATCCCTTTCCTATTCCTATCTCGTGTGGTTTCTGTGATTGATAACCTCACGGTTTGGCCAGTGGCCCAGAAGATTATTTTTTGCCTATAGAGGAATATGTTAAACTGCCTGGCATCTCTTTCTCTTCCTCTTCCTCTTGCTCTTACGCTTTTTCTCTTTGCCTATCCTTTTTGCTAGCTTTCCTGTTTTGTGGTAGGCAGTCTTGCTGGGTTTCTCCTTTGAAATCTCCGCACAGGGAGGGAGGAAAACAGTTGCCATTACATTTTATTTGTATCATTTAAGCAAAATAGCGTTGTATTGTTCCTTTTGTCCCTTAAAAAAGCTTGCGAGTGAGTGAGTGGGTGTGCATGCTCAAGGATGGATTGCGAAGAAGAATTGGATAGTGAGAGGGTTGGCAGGCGATACGCAGGGGATTTCACCCCCGTGGGCAGCTCTGTGGACAGTGAGCGCCACACCATGCAGGAAATTGCATGCGGATCCTTTCCCTGCGCCTCCGTCGGCGAAGTGAATAACGGGGGTTTCGTGGAAAACCCGCCGGAGGAGGCCGACGATGTTGCCGAAGGTGGCAACTCTTTTCTGAAGGCCCACCGTTCGATGGCATTGGAGTCGGAGGCACGCAAAAAAGGCAATGCGGAAAATGCTGAAAGAGTACAAGGGCGGACGCTGCTCGCTGAAGAAACTCATTCGCCTCCTCTGACGGCTCTGTTCGGTCTATCGGGCACACCAAAAGTGAGTTCACGGGACTCAAGCATGCGCAGAAACCGGCGCGGTTCTGTACAATTTATAAATTTTTCTTCCACAGCGTCCGATAACACGATGGTGGACCACGGCGCATCGATGGATCATGTTATCGTTCGAACGCCAGTCCAAAATCCCAATACTTGCAAGGGGTTTTTGCAGGCCTACTTCTCACAGTCTGCCAAAGGATGCTACTTGCGAGCATCTTGGAGAGACGCACGAGTCCGCAAACCTTGCTTAAATGGAACTCACAAGAGGCATTCTAGCTACAACATATATAATTGTGTG
>NW_001849017.1:3621-5426 GCF_000209065.1 Trypanosoma cruzi | reverse complement strand
TACTTTTGGAGGTTCTTGAGTTGGCTGCATTGTCTCTGGTCCTCCCTGTGACTGCACCGGTGTCACCGAGCCCGCAGTGTTGAGCTCTGCTGGCTGTACAGGTACTGTTAGCTTCGTTGATGCTTGGGTAGGTGGTTCTTGTGAAGAGACCCCCGGGGATGCCGGTGGTCCCTTCACTGCTGGTAATAGTGGAGGCTCTGGCGATTCTCCTGATGTGCCCGGAAGAGGTGTTGGTGGTGCTGCTTGATTCCTCGTGTCAAGTCCAGCATCCGTCAAGCCTTTATTTTCATTTTCATCCTCATTTGTTTTGGGTAGATCGACATATAAATTCACTCCATGTTCTTGTAGGATATTTTCACCCTCTTCTGACATCGAAGTATCCTTCCCTCCCTGTGAATCTGGGGCTCCTCCTCCTCCCAATGCTGCTGCTGCTGGTTTCTCTTTTCCCTTTGGTAAACTCAAACCTAGAGAAGATATTCCTTTCAACTCATTTTCGTCCTTGCCAGTACCATTTTCCTCAAGAGAACCAACATCACCAGCATCATCGGCAGCAACTCCAGATAAACCGCACCACAGCACGCAAAAAGCACACACCAGCAGCAAATGGCCAGACATCATCACCATCACTCCTGTCACTTGCGTGCAGCCTTCAGCACAAAATAACAACACGTCAACGCAGAGTGAAAGCAAAAGGAGAGAAAAGTCACACAACCACGAACCGTCCCATCCAGCAATGAGAGTCACGCACCACAGCAACAAAAACAATTGGGTGGGCGCAGTTCAACAACAATAAAAATAAAAAAAGAATGCTCCTTGCCAGTGCCCTGTTCCTCACAATCCCACAGTTACTATTACTGTTATTCTCTCTCCTCAGGCACCCACAGGCACGCCACGATCAGTTCAACACGCGCCCCTCCAGCACACGCCGCTGCCATACGCTCCCGTTGCGCCGCAAAGTCCACCAGCTCCTACCAGTCAAACGGCTCCGTGTCCTATACAATCGCCAGCATGCCCCGGCCGCGCAACACACACAGCGCCACAATGTCGTGCCGCCCCCCCTCCCCAATAGTGAGCGCAACGCCAAACGCGTACCGGCGCACGCGCCCCACGCGCTGCAACCACAAGCCGATCAGGTTGGCCGTCATCAACTGCGTCTCGTTTTCCTCCTTCAGCAAACCCTCTCACCCTCTCAGTCCACGGTCTGGGTGCCATGAGGGGACGTTAAGCGAGGCGCCGCCTCTGTGGAAGACGTCGATGTGCGTGGAGGAGTCGGCTGTCACCCACACTCAGTTCCTCACGTCCCCCCGCTCCCTCCACTCTTCCACACACAAGGACGGCGTCATGGGGAACGAAGTCCGCCGCACAGCGCATGCACGAGGGCACACGCAGAAGCAACGCCATCCACGTCGCACCGCAAGATAGAGCCATGCGCACACAGCACACACGCGGCCGCAAAGAAACGAACGAGGCGCGTCCAATACCACGGCGCAGCCCTTTACTTCTCTCCGCTCTGACAAATTGGCACCGCACTTCACAGCAGGTTTTGGCGGGTGGCGTCCCACACTCACAAATGCGGCACGGCGCACACCATCCGCTCCCCTCCGAGTGCACTCAGCATGCCGGGGCAGGATGCCCAGTCACCCTCGTGCCATCGCAATGGGTAGCGCAAACAATCGTCGTCGCAAACCATCGGTGCCTCTAGCAGAAAAGAAGAAAAAGGTATGAGGGCAGTTCGGAAACACAGCCAGCAGAAGGGCACTCAACGACACACGGAGACACAAAGTGACAGTGGACACGGAACGGAA
>NW_001849017.1:0-3521 GCF_000209065.1 Trypanosoma cruzi | reverse complement strand
AAAAAGAAAAAAAATCGTATTACTCCACCAGCCCACACAACATCCCTCACATTTTATGCGGCATCCGGCCTTTTCTTCCAATCCTCCTTTTGTGCAGTCCGTGGGGCGCACAGCAGCGGAGCCGGCACCGCGTGTGTGCAACAAGAAAAAAACAAAAAAAGAAGGAGACACACGTCGCTCATAACAGTGTGCAGCAACCGACCATAAAAACAAAAAAGAGAAACTGGTTATTCAAACAAAATACCAGAAGCAACAGCAAAAAAATTTTTAAAAATTTAAAATAAAAAAACCGCCAGAAAGGCAGCACATATTCCCCGTGTGGTGTCGCAATTCCACACTCTTTGGCTTACAGTACTGCCACAACTCCACACAGTCCCAGAAGTATCAACAGCCGAGACACGCACACACACGCAGTGCTGTCACCACGTAAATCACCAAGGATCAATTTCGCGTCATTGAGCAGGGCGAGGCGGTCTTCTGGAC
The DNA here is from genome assembly GCF_000209065.1 of Trypanosoma cruzi. Taxonomy (NCBI): domain Eukaryota; phylum Euglenozoa; class Kinetoplastea; order Trypanosomatida; family Trypanosomatidae; genus Trypanosoma; species Trypanosoma cruzi. The sequence continues at coordinate 3,038 of NW_001849017.1, read as the reverse complement.
TCCCGCCGCTCTCGGATACTGAGTGGTGACTTTTTGTGATGAGGTTTTCGTGTCCAGAGGCACTGCGCTCACTCAATACGTCCGCACTATCCTTAACAACCAGGCCAGTGCTTGCAACGTCATTTTCCGAAGCGAGGGTATTTTGTCTATTTGCGTTGCGCTCATTCACCTCGTCTGTTTTGTCCCCAGCAACGTGTTCACATGCTCTGCTCCCTTTTTTCTGCTTTTTTGCTTTGTGTTTCTGCAGGCAAACACAAACACACACACACAAGATGCACATTGCGTTGGGTTTGAATGCGCATTTTGTAATGCATGCTGGCGGTTGCGTGTGGCGGCTGCTTCCTCCGTGGCCGTGAAGAGCAGGGAGGAGGAGGGAGCGCGCAGCCCGAGTCTCTTTTCCCGCGGGTGTGGTGCACCGCGTGTGACTGCGTTGAGTTGGGCTCCGTGTCCCATGGAGGGCGGGATGGCTGGAAATTTTGTTGCCGCGTCATGGATGGATGAGGGTTTGCTTCCGGTTGTGGCTGGTGTGGTGGGTGCTCGCTCCGTGTGCGTTGTGTGGTGGCCGCGGGGCTTTTGCCATTTCCCTGGGGCTGCAGGAATGAGCTGTGGGAGATGTTGGCGGATATCTTCTCCCACTGCATGGTGGGTGGCTGCTGGCGCTCTTTGCCTTCATTGCGTGGATGCCGTCTCGTGGTGTGTGAACTGTGCGGCTGGGCCTGCTGCCCTCTCCTCATGTTGTCTGCTCTCTCTCTCGCTGCGTCCGCTACACTCCGTCTCTCTCCCTCTTGTTCCATCCCTTTTCCTTCTGTCTCACCGATCAGCTGACTGACTCCAGCGACTCCACTACGGGTGACGATGACTGCGATGGTGACGGTGCGGCGCCATGTTGGTCCTTGCGCTCTCGTGCTGCTGCTGGGAGTGCTGGAGATGTATCTGGTGATGCGGATGCGGTGGTTGTGCCGGTGGATGTGTCGTGTGCTCCGAGTGACGGCGGCCTGAGGTATCGCGTGCGTGGTTGTGTGTGGGCGTGGAAGAAGTGTTCTGCTGCCGGTGCTGAGGCTGAGTATGAGAATTATACTTTTAGTGGCTTTGATGTGCACATGCATAGCAGAGATGGTGAGCTGGGTGCAGTGTGCCGTGTGGCCAATGCGGTGCATACATCTAACAACTGTGCTGCCAGCTATGCAACGGAAGAGGAAGGGGCCACCGTTGCCTTCACGATGAATGTGACGACACATAAATACGCCGGCCCTTATGAATTGTGGTGGCGTCAATTTTCTCCCGATGGAACCATCCATCCGCCTGCACGGAGCGGCGATGCTGACCAGACGGGCATCTGTCAGTTGCCGCCACCCCGTGAAGAGAAGGATGACACAAAATCTGGTGGGACAACTGCACCACAAATTAATGCTGAGCCGTCACGTCAAAACGAGGATTGGCGACAGTTTGCGGCTGCTGACGGACTCAACACCGTCGATCGGAGTCCCGCATCCAACACGGCAACCAGCACTTCTGAGACGAAGCCTGAATTTGCTTACGTTCAGAAGATAAAAGTAGCTTTGAATGCATTGGAAACGAAATCTGTGCCCATCACAGAGCCGGTTACTTTACAGCGGTTGAGTAAATTGGCTTTGGATTCACGCGACTCGACGCGAAATTGATCCTTGGTGATTTACGTGGTTAAAGTATTGCGCGTGTGTGCGTGTCTCGGCTGTTGATACTTCTGGGACTGTGTGGAGTTGTGGCAGTACTGTGAGCCAAAGAGTGTGGAATTGCGACACCACACGGGGAATATGTGCTGCCTTTCTGGCGTTTTTTTTATTTTAAATTTTTAAAAATTTTTTTGCTGTTGCTTCTGGTATTTTGTTTGAATAACCAGTTTCTCTTTTTTGTTTTTATGGTCGGTTGCTGCACACTGTTATGAGCGACGTGTGTCTCCTTCTTTTTTTGTTTTTTTCTTGTTGCACACACGCGGTGCCGGCTCCGCTGCTGTGCGCCCCACGGACTGCACAAAAGGAGGATTGGAAGAAAAGGCCGGATGCCGCATAAAATGTGAGGGATGTTGTGTGGGCTGGTGGAGTAATACGATTTTTTTTCTTTTTTTTCATTACATTTTTTGCTTGTGCAGGTAATATTCATACGCACGTGATCGTCTTTTGCTGCATGGCACACGAAATGGAAGTCCTGCCGATTCATTTTAGTTTCTTTTTTTTCTTTTTTAAAAAATCCCTGCGGACTTCTTTTCTTCCGTTCCGTGTCCACTGTCACTTTGTGTCTCCGTGTGTCGTTGAGTGCCCTTCTGCTGGCTGTGTTTCCGAACTGCCCTCATACCTTTTTCTTCTTTTCTGCTAGAGGCACCGATGGTTTGCGACGACGATTGTTTGCGCTACCCATTGCGATGGCACGAGGGTGACTGGGCATCCTGCCCCGGCATGCTGAGTGCACTCGGAGGGGAGCGGATGGTGTGCGCCGTGCCGCATTTGTGAGTGTGGGACGCCACCCGCCAAAACCTGCTGTGAAGTGCGGTGCCAATTTGTCAGAGCGGAGAGAAGTAAAGGGCTGCGCCGTGGTATTGGACGCGCCTCGTTCGTTTCTTTGCGGCCGCGTGTGTGCTGTGTGCGCATGGCTCTATCTTGCGGTGCGACGTGGATGGCGTTGCTTCTGCGTGTGCCCTCGTGCATGCGCTGTGCGGCGGACTTCGTTCCCCATGACGCCGTCCTTGTGTGTGGAAGAGTGGAGGGAGCGGGGGGACGTGAGGAACTGAGTGTGGGTGACAGCCGACTCCTCCACGCACATCGACGTCTTCCACAGAGGCGGCGCCTCGCTTAACGTCCCCTCATGGCACCCAGACCGTGGACTGAGAGGGTGAGAGGGTTTGCTGAAGGAGGAAAACGAGACGCAGTTGATGACGGCCAACCTGATCGGCTTGTGGTTGCAGCGCGTGGGGCGCGTGCGCCGGTACGCGTTTGGCGTTGCGCTCACTATTGGGGAGGGGGGGCGGCACGACATTGTGGCGCTGTGTGTTTGCGCGGCCGGGG
>NW_001849016.1:1791-5407 GCF_000209065.1 Trypanosoma cruzi | reverse complement strand
TGGCGTTCCCTGCTGGCGTGTGCTACTTCATTGCCCGCCACGTGGGCGCGAGCTTCGAGAGGTACTGGCAGCTTTCGAGGAAGCCGCTGCACGAGCGTCTGCTGTACCCGTCGGGTATTGGCACCCCGCGGCGCAGCAGCGGATGTACGGCGGCATGCTGACGAACATGAGGGGCAGCCACGTGTACTGGTGCGTGTTCCAGCTGTCGGTGCTGTGTGTGGTGTGCCTGATTGCTGCTGTGCACCCGCCTGTGGGAGGCTGCGACGTCCAGTATTTCTGCATGGCGGCTGTGCTGCTTGCGGGTGCGGGCGTGGTTGCCTTCACGAACATGGTGCGCTCGGCCTTCCTGACGGTGATGCACGCGGCGAGCTTTGTGCTCCTTGCGGCGCTGTGCCTGGTGAGCGCGGCGAAACACCTTGCGCCGAGCGACGGCGGTGCGAGGGCGTACGCGGCTACTGTATTTCTGCTGACCACTGCTTTGCTTGCGGCCACTGTGTACAGCGTCGTTGTGTGGTACGCGGAGGACCGCCACTGGCAGGAGCTGCGCGAGCCGCGGCGTGGCGGACTGGAGGCACTGCTGCGCGATGACGAGGGGAACGACGAGGATACGCAGAAGCCTCACGACATAACGTTATTGTCGTACGCCTCAGGCACCACCGTTGCTTCGTCGTACCGACCACCAGCACCGTCTTTGCAGTCTGTGACCGGTGACATCCGCTCAGACGCCCTGAAACTGCTGGGCTGTTCATCCAGTGCGAGCTGCAGCATTAATTATGCCACTTTGGACAGGTGAAGATGATCCGCTTGACGAAAAATGTAGCGCAGTTTTACCTCGAGTTGGAAAGTGTCTGCCCAAACAGTACCTCCACGTGGCGAGGGTGTACGAGGCTCCTCATGGATGCGGTATAACGTAGGTGCTTTTGGCAGTGTGTTTACTTCTTTATTATTATTATTTATCGGATGCTTGGTTGATTGAGTCGTTTCTTTTGTTATTTTATTTTTATCGATTTTGGCAAAAACGGATTATCGAGGTGTCGCGCTAGCCCAGGGCGGCTGTGTCACGGATGTGTGTTGCACGCTCGCCGCTGCAGCGCCCTCTCCGGATCTCGGGGTTTTTATTCAGATTTTTACTCAGTAACGAGGTCGTGTTCCGCGATGGTGGCTGTTGTGCGGAGCACTGGATTTATTTGAGAAAACATTAGGGGTAGAAAACGATAACGCCATTCTGTGGCTTTCAATGGATGAAATTAGGACTTGTGTGTTGCTGGTCAATGAGGGAGGGCGTGGGGCCACGGCTGTGTAGCTGCGCAGCCACCCATCGGACTCTGCAACGGCATTTTCGCTGTTTTTTGTGCATTGTTTCTATTTTTTCCATATGACTGCAATGCCTTTCCTGTTCCACGTTTACTGTGTGGGAGAGCATGCCTGTCACTTTTTATGCTTCTGGTGTTGTGTATAAGGAACGAGAGGAAGAACGAAGAATTATGCGGAATGATTTGTTACCTTGCGTATATGTTGATGTGTTTCTGTGGGGTATTTCATTAGTTACTCCTTCCCTTTTCTTTTTTTTTTACGTTGCTCCACACGTGTCTCAGTGTTTGCCTTTATTACGGCCACACACGGGTAGTTTGTATCGCGGATATATATATTGATGTCATTTCCAGTTAGACACTGACGTGGGCATTTTTTTTAGGCATCCACTCTCCACAGCATGCTGCCTGTTATTTTGGAATCACTTCAGATGTAACGCCGGCACCACCGCCGTGGCACGCATGGGAAGTAAGATGGAACGCGGGACAGGGAAAGATATTGCGCTGCACATGTGTCTGTTGCGTTATTTCTGTTGGGGGGTTTCAATTTAGAAGAAGAAGGACGAACATTGCGCGATTTTGTGGCTTGGAGGAGTTATTACCCTTTTTTATTTTTGGTATGATCGCGGGAGAGCTGGCGAAATTAATTAATTTATATATGTATCCGGGTAAAACGAATGCAATTATGTATGACACTTTCCTGTCTTTCGAATTTTGGAAGGCCACGACTTTAGGAGATTGGGGAGCCGATGGCGACCAGATAATTTTTTATTTTTATTTTAAGTTTACGGACACAGCGAGGTTGGTTGAAGGAAATGGCTTTGGTTAATTATACACGGCCTACGAGTGGAGCGATATTGGCGCCCACATGTTAGACTTGTTACGCCAACATGGCGCTGTCCAGGTGCCGCTCGCCCTTGTTGATGAAAACGGGCCGTCGGATGCAACGTTAACCGTGGCCACCCCGATGACAGGCTTACGCTTGGTTTCAGGAAAAATCGCCAAACTCTGGGACGATTCGAGCCTTACAGGACATGTTGCGAATCTCCGGGCGCCTCAATTACCCAATTTTGAGAATCAATTGATCATTCCATACACGCGCGGCCCGAGTGGTGACGTCGAAGGCGCGGAACCTTCGTTCCTCTTTTTCTCTACCAGAATGGTCGTCCAAGGGGAAGTGCGGGAAGGCAAAGGCAACGAGGAACAAAAATGTGGTCACCCAAATTGCCCCGAGACGTCTGGAGGAATAACCTGCCGCCTCTCTTGCGTGAGATTGTGTTGGGCCGTGCGTGACGGCGCGCCCTCGACCATTAAGCGATGCGTCTGACGCTGTTTTTTGGTAACGCCATCTTCGACCGTATTTTGACGCGTGACAGGTTCATCTGTCAAACCTCTCCGTGTGGCGGAGGCTTCTTCCCGGCTCGCCGTCTCCGCTTCTCACGCGCCTTGCCGCGCCTCTCGTGCGCTAGCGCGTGCCTCTCGCTCCTGTAGTTGGGAATTATCTGTCTCCAACTACTGTTCGTGTCCGGCGACCGTGTATTCTCGTTCTGCAATAAGGCTGCCGGCGACCGCAATGTTAGATGTGCGCGTCGATGGGTTGTTATGCGCCTCTTCCACCCGCGAATGAAGCTGAGCGTTTTGATTCTACACGTCCGCGACGGCGTGGGCGCTTTTCGTGCTCAAGCGCTCCCCTTCAGCAATGAGGAGCCCTTGCCACGCGCCCGAACTCCCGGTCTGCGCCCATGATGGGCAAGATCAATTGATTCTCGCAATTGGGTAATTGAGGCGCCCGGAGATTCGCAATATGTCCTGTAAGGCTCGAATCCCCACAGTGTCTGGTGGTAGATCCCGAAACCAATCGCAAGCCTGTCATCGGGGTGGCCACGGTTAACGTTGCATCCGACGGCCCGTTTTCATCAACAAGGGCGAGCGGCACCTGGACAGCGTCGTGATTGCATGCCAAGTCTGAAATGTGGGCAGCAGTATCGCTCCACCGCGTTACCGAGCAAAGGGAAACATTGTCATTTCTTTCAAACAACTTGCAGGAATCAGGCACGGGTGTAAATAAATAAATAAATAAATAAATAAATAAATAAATATGTGATGCGGGTCTGCCAGGAACGCGTAGCGTAGCATGAAAAAATTGACGATGTTTGGGTAGAGCTGCAAAGCTTCCAGGAGCTGGGTGCGCTTCTCCAAGATAAGTGCATTTTCCAACAACCCGAATAAATAGAATTGGAAGACGTCATCATCCATCTGAAATGCCGCCGTGGGAGAATTATAGAGATGTTGCAGGAAGCGTTGGG
>NW_001849016.1:0-1691 GCF_000209065.1 Trypanosoma cruzi | reverse complement strand
AGAGGATGTCCGGAAGGCCCGAGAGTGTAAAAGGTGGAAATGTGGGAGGATATCGAGGCCGGCGTCTGAAGGTGACACAGATCAACCTGCTGCGATACACACAAGAGACGAGGAAACGCAGTGACCACAGTGGACCATGAGCAGCACTGTAGAGGACATTCTACTGGAGGAAGCACTAGCAGCACTGGCATGAAGCTGAATGAATTCATTCGTAATTATTTTGGCGGCAGGGGCGTTGTTGACACCAATGAGAACGTCTCTATTTCGGTGTTTGTTTTGAATCCCGAGATGTTTATTAACGACAATGAAATGTTGGGCTTAACAACGGCATCGCCGTCATACAGAGAGCTGAAAATAGAGCTGGATAATAGGAAAGCGAGCTGGATGAGAGGACAATACTATTGGAGGCCATTACTAGGCCTCTTCACGAAGGTGTGCTCTCTCTCGGGCAACGTAGGGACTATGAAAGAAAGCATACGATCACTCCTTTTGCAAGGGGAAAACCAAACGGAGTACCCACGCAGGTACTGACAGAAGCGAGGCGGGAGGCAGCGGAAAGGCTAAGAGGAACACAAGAAATGAAGTTTACCATTTGCACTAATATCGAAGAGGTACTGTTTAAGGGAAGAGCTCGCGTCAACGTAATGAGGCTGAACGACTTTCTTACGATGGAACCGGACGGCAGGGGCATTGTGGACACCAATCGGGATGTCATGCTGGAGGAGTTTTTCAAGGACCCCACGAAGTATATTCGTGATAAAGGAGCACTGAACGAGATACAGGCATCAGGTCGTTATTTGAGTATGAGGCAAGCTGTAAAGGGTGAAGTGGTCTTCGACGAGGATATACGCAGGCTATGCGATAAGGGTGTTGACAACTTACCTGGGTGGTCATTGGCTGCTGCGGAGATAAAAGCAAGTGTTCATAACTCCACTAAACATTTCTTGGATGCGGTTGCCGAGGAGGCGAGGAACCCAACGACGACGAGCGCACCGGAGAAACTGGAGGGAGTGTACGAGTCTGTGCACAATGCGGGGCGGGGCCATGCGGTGGAACTTCCGGACGGCGTGGAGCGAAAGAAAACGGGGACGGGAATGGGGTGCATGAGGGGAAGCCAGAACAGTCATGGTCGTACAGGGAAGCTGACGACGCTATCGAAGAGAATGACGCTGTGCAGCAATGTGGTGCAGCACCTCCCGTGTTGATGGTGCGCGCCTCGGAGAAGGGATGGCCGCACTCGTGGAATACGACACAGGATCTTCCCAAGGACGTTTTTGTGAACTGTGAGGTGGAACGAGTGTGGCAGATCGTCAAGGGCGATGTAACCGCGTGGTCCAGCCATCACCGTGGGACCGACTTTACGCCAAAGCGGCGTGTGTTGGTTGGGACGCCCGGGATCGGGAAGTCGATGGCTGCCGGCTCGTACCTCCTCTACCAGCCGCTGCACTGCGATGCCAAGAAACTCCAAGTGGTTGCGTACAGTTTTGGTGGAAGTACGACGTAGGTGTTTAGCAATACCACCAGAGCGGTGACAAGATGCAGCGATGAGGACATGTGCATCTCGGAGTTGAGAGGTTTGAGGGGGCATGGGAGGAATGTGTATATTATCCACGATGTGTCAAAGGAGGGAACGCCGCCACCGAGACATTTTGCGCCTACTTCTGGATGGGGCATGATTGCGGTGCCATTCC
>NW_001849015.1:1801-5342 GCF_000209065.1 Trypanosoma cruzi | reverse complement strand
CACATCCTCTTGCTCTTCCTGCGGCAAGGCGCGCTTGTACGCCGAGGGATCAACGGGCCTGTACGCGTCCTGAGTCGTCGAGCGGAAGTGGTCGGGATCAACATGGCGCGGTCCCACATCCTCTTGCTCTTCCTGCGGCAAGGCACGCTTGTACGCCGAGGGATCAACGGGCCTGTACGCGTCCTGAGTCGTCGAGCGGAAGTGGTCGGGATCAACATGGCGCGGTCCCACATCCTCTTGCTCTTCCTGCGGCAAGGCGCGCTTGTACGCCGAGGGATCAACGGGCCTGTACGCGTCCTGAGTCGTCGAGCGGAAGTGGTCGGGATCAACATGGCGCGGTCCCACATCCTCTTGCTCTTCCTGCGGCAAGGCACGCTTGTACGCCGAGGGATCAACGGGCCTGTACGCGTCCTGAGTCGTCGAGCGGAAGTGGTCGGGATCAACATGGCGCGGTCCCACATCCTCTTGCTCTTCCTGCGGCAAGGCACGCTTGTACGCCGAGGGATCAACGGGCCTGTACGCATCCTGAGTCGTCGAGCGGAAGTGGTCGGGATCAACATGGCGCGGCCCCACATCCTCTTCCTCTTCCAGCGGCAAGGCACGCTTGTACGCCGAGGGATCAACGGGCCTGTACGCGTCCTGAGTCGTCGAGCGGAAGTGGTCGGGATCAACGTGGCGCGGCCCCACATCCTCTTGCTCTTCCTGCGGCAAGGCGCGCTTGTACGCCGAGGGATCAACGGGCCTGTACGCGTCCTGAGTCGTCGAGCGGAAGTGGTCGGGATCAACATGGCGCGGCCCCACATCCTCTTCCTCTTCCTGCGGCAAGGCGCGCTTGTACGCCGAGGGATCAACGGGCCTGTACGCGTCCTGAGTCGTCGAGCGGAAGTGGTCGGGATCAACGTGGCGCGGTCCCACATCCTCTTGCTCTTCCTGCGGCAAGGCACGCTTGTACGCCGAGGGATCAACGGGCCTGTACGTGTCCTGAGTCGTCGAGCGGAAGTGGTCGGGATCAACGTGGCGCGGCCCCACATCCTCTTCCTCTTCCTGCGGCAAGGCGCGCTTGTACGCCGAGGGATCAACGGGCCTGTACGCGTCCTGAGTCGTCGAGCGGAAGTGGTCGGGATCAACGTGGCGCGGCCCCACATCCTCTTGCTCTTCCTGCGGCAAGGCGCGCTTGTACGCCGAGGGATCAACGGGCCTGTACGCGTCCTGAGTCGTCGAGCGGAAGTGGTCGGGATCAACGTGGCGCGGCCCCACATCCTCTTCCTCTTCCAGCGGCAAGGCACGCTTGTACGCCGAGGGATCAACGGGCCTGTACGCGTCCTGAGTCGTCGAGCGGAAGTGGTCGGGATCAACGTGGCGCGGTCCCACATCCTCTTCCTCTTCCAGCAGCAAGGCGCGCTTGTACGCCGAGGGATCAACGGGCCTGTACGCGTCCTGAGTCGTCGAGCGGAAGTGGTCGGGATCAACATGGCGCGGTCCCACATCCTCTTGCTCTTCCAGCGGCAAGGCACGCTTGTACGCCGAGGGATCAACGGGCCTGTACGCGTCCTGAGTCGTCGAGCGGAAGTGGTCGGGATCAACATGGCGCGGTCCCACATCCTCTTGCTCTTCCTGCGGCAAGGCGCGCTTGTACGCCGAGGGATCAACGGGCCTGTACGCGTCCTGAGTCGTCGAGCGGAAGTGGTCGGGATCAACGTGGCGCGGTCCCACATCCTCTTGCTCTTCCAGCGGCAAGGCGCGCTTGTACGCCGAGGGATCAACGGGCCTGTACGCGTCCTGAGTCGTCGAGCGGAAGTGGTCGGGATCAACGTGGCGCGGTCCCACATCCTCTTCCTCTTCCTGCGGCAAGGCGCGCTTGTACGCCGAGGGATCAACGGGCCTGTACGCGTCCTGAGTCGTCGAGCGGAAGTGGTCGGGATCAACGTGGCGCGGTCCCACATCCTCTTCCTCTTCCTGCGGCAAGGCGCGCTTGTACGCCGAGGGATCAACGGGCCTGTACGCGTCCTGAGTCGTCGAGCGGAAGTGGTCGGGATCAACATGGCGCGGTCCCACATCCTCTTGCTCTTCCTGCGGCAAGGCGCGCTTGTACGCCGAGGGATCAACGGGCCTGTACGCGTCCTGAGTCGTCGAGCGGAAGTGGTCGGGATCAACATGGCGCGGCCCCACATCCTCTTCCTCTTGTGTGTCGTAATTTTGCGCGGAAGGCCCCATCTTGCTGTATATATTGCCTCCTTTGGGTTTTGCCGTTTTTTGTAGTTTGTATGTTGGACTTGGTTGTTTGTTTTGTCGGTATATTCTTTTGTAGTGGTGGGTGTTTTCGTTGTTCCTTTTTCTCGGTGTAACTATTGTTTTTCCCCGTTTTTTTTTTTTTAATGAGACGTAAGGGTGTGCAATATTCCTTATTTTAGATTGAAAGGGGAAAAATACAGATATAGATTTGTGGTTCTATATTTGGTTGCATTGCTGTTTCGGTAGTTTGTTTTTTCTTTATCTTTTAAGGTTGTGTGAATGTGTGAATAGAAGCTGTTGTTGTTTATGTTTTAAAATTGCAACGTGTTACGTATACATAAAGGTGAGAGGAAAGATAAGCTCGTGTACATTGCTGTGTGTTTAGCGTGACATTTCATTGTATGCCATTTGACGTTGAAAATGAAAGCATTCGATGAGTAGGTCCATTGCTGCCTTGGTGCTGCTGAAGTTCCCGTAGATTTCTTCGTCTGCAGTAGGTTTCAGAGTTTTCGGCATGGTGGTCCCTTTGAAGTTTTGTCTGCTTAGCCCTCCCATGGTGTTATTGAGTCGATCTTTGGCGCGGTGACTTGTACCGTATCTACTGTCTATTAGGTGGCGTTGTGTCTCTCCGTATGTAGTGCTTGTGGGCTCACTTTTGACAACGGTGGAGTTTCCTTCGCCGAACATGAGCGCCTTGCCAAGCCCCCTGCGCCGCATCATGGGTTGCAGCAAGGTCCTTTCTGGATTGGTGTAATCGCTGGTGTACGTGGAACGTTTAGGCCCCACGGAATTATCCATGGCAAGCGTGAATTTGCGACCACACGCATCATATATACGGCCCTCTTGCCAGTTTTCAATAAGGACGCCGTTGCCGTAGTGGTTGTCAAAGAACGGCAGACTTCGATCGTTATTGGCATGGCCCACCACTGAGAATTTTTTTGGACTTTTCATGAATTTAGCGCACCACCCACTTTTCTGTCGTGCTCCACACGAGCAATGAAAAGAAAGCAACAACAACAAAAGGGAATTAATTTTGACAACAAAAAGGAAGGAATTCGCGCACGCACATATTTTTTTGCTGCTGTTCCCATGGCGCGTCATCGTCGTGCCATTCACTGGCCAATTTAAATATGACAAGCCACAAGAACAAAAAGGTGTCAAAAACCTAAGCGCAGACTTTTCATTTTTTTTTTATTATTATTATTTTTGCGTTTTAAACGAAAGAGCCGCAAGAGTCGCACGCTACCCGGCTCCTCCTCAACCCATAGTTTTCTCCTTGTCGGTGGCAGTGATGATACTCCAACCGTTA
>NW_001849015.1:0-1701 GCF_000209065.1 Trypanosoma cruzi | reverse complement strand
GAACAACTTCCTCCACATCGGTTTCAATGTCATCGCTCGTCAGTCGGTCAGCCTCGTCAAGCACAAGAAAACGCAGATGTAGAAAGGCTTTGCGAGCCTCCGGGAATTTTTCCAACATAAATTTCAGGCGACCCGGCGTGGCGACAACGACATGTGGGCGGGCTTTTAACGCATCCAGCTGCTGCTCGTGCGGCAAGCCGCCAATAATAATGGCGGTGCGTATATGCAGCGGTGCGCCAAGCGCCACAAACTGATCCACGATTTGGTAAGCAAGTTCGCGGGATGGTGTCAATACAAGGGCGAACACCCCGTAGAGGTCCTCAGCGAGGATTTGCAGCACTGGGAGGGCGAATGCCGCCGTCTTACCGCTACCAGTGGCTGCGCCTCCAACCACACACTTGCCAGCTAAAATTGCGGGAATACAAAGCCTCTGGATGGGTGTGGGGTGTTGCAACGCCATGTAGGCGCACTGTTTTGATAGCCACTGGTGAATGCCAAGTTGTTCAAACTCGCTCATCACCCTCCTTTCCTATTCGCTAAACGAAAAAAACCACTCACATTAAACAACAGAGAGAGAGAGAAAAAAAAAAAAAATACATTAATTGGACTCCCCCCTCCGTCTTTTTTATACGGAAGTCATGAATGCCATTTGTCTTTCTCGCCCGCCCCCAGCATCCACAGGCACGCGCGCGCCATACCGGAGAGGAAACAACGAAAAACAACTTCCTTCCTCTTTTGTCCCATATTATCTTTTTTTTTTTTTTTTTTAAATTGTTGTTTCATTTCCGCCCCATCCGCGCGGAGCCCTTTTCTACATTCCCACAAAATGCCACGGGGAAAAAAAATGCCTTTCCCAAAGTTAATGACATCCTGCAAAACAATGTTGATACATGGACTTCCGAGAGGTAAGAAGCGGTTTCTGGAGTGGCCCAAATAAGAAGCGCCTCCCCAGGACAACCTCTTTTCGTACGGTGGGTGGTAAGATAACGGACTCCTCCCCCCTCGCACTTTTTGCTTCTGCTCTTAGTTTTCGTTTTTCCTTTTTGCTTTTCATTGTTCTTAATTAAATAATTACAAAAGGCAGTTTTGCTTCCTTTCAGGTTCTCCCTTTTACGGATTCATCCTCTTTCCTTACAGAGATGCCTCTGAAGGCTTTTCCATCTTCTCACCTTTAACATAGTAGTAAGAAGGAGTGCGCATGGAGCACAGCTCCTCCGCACTTGTGGGATGCACACCAATAGTGTTGTAGAAGTCGGATATTTTGGCATTTAACTTGAGACAGATACCAACACCTTGGATGATTTCTGGGGCATTGTCCCCAAGAAGATGTACACCAAGCACAGTGCCATCGGAGTGGTTGGTAATTATCTTTGCAACAAAAGTCTTATACTTTGATCCGCTGATGTTGTGCATGAGCGGGGTAAAGCTGGAAAGGTATACCGCCACCACCTCGTAGCGCTTGGATGCAACCTCTTCAATGAGACCGCAGGTACCAATTGGAGGAATAGAGAAGACGGCACTCGCCACACGGGTGTGGTCCGTCTTTCGCGGATTGGTACCAAAGACGGTATCCACAAGGGCAGCGGCTTCATTTATGGCAACGGGTGTCAACATGACACGATTTGTGACGTCACCGATGGCGTAAATGTTGGAAACATTCGTGCGCGAGTACTCGTCCACCTGCACACCACCGTTCTTGAT
>NW_001849014.1:1717-5281 GCF_000209065.1 Trypanosoma cruzi | reverse complement strand
AGCAGCAGCTGTCGGTAGGGGTTTTGGAGCACCCAACGCCCCTTTTTTTGCTCCACAAGACGATCCATTGTGTGAGCCGTTGGCATCGTGTGGCAAAGATCCAACTGGGACGCGGTGAGGTGCAGTAAATGATCCACAACACGCCGGCGTGGAATGGATAACTCGTAGCGAAGTATTGCCTGCTCACGATCCATTGCGGCCCTCTGCTCCTTCTCGCGTTCATGGGAACGAGGAGAACCCCCCTGTAGCCTCCTTTTTTCTTTCGTGTTTGTCTCCCACTCATGACGGGCAATCTTTCGGTTCATGATGTAACAGGAGCAGGAGGAGCTGCCAGGCCCAGCCGCGCAAATGTGTGGGGCTGAGACGGCAGCAGCGGCAGCGGCATCGCCATGCCCGCACCCCACCTCTTGTGCGAGCTGCCACTGTTTGCTCAGTCGCATGTCCGGTAGCAGCGTTCCATCGGCGCAGCGCACAGGGGGACACGTCCACGGCGCCGGCGACGAACGACCCCTCGCAAAGAGTCGCTGCACCGCAGCCTTGTTGCGTTCCCTCGCCGTCGCGTTTGTCATGAGCGTGCAATCTTCCTGTCCCACGAGGAGAAGCCGCGTGGGTGTCCAGAAATGCGTCCACGGTCTTCCTCTTCCCGCCTTGAATTCCTCCAAGCGACGACTACACGTCAAGGAGGTCCTTCCGCGCGTTATCTACGATCAATCGGAGAAAACAGAGACGTAAAAAAAGGGGGAAAAAAGCAAACGGCACAACAGAGGCATTTTGAACCAACAGAAGCTGCAAAGCAGCCGGGCGCAGATGCCCGCCAGCCCCCCGCTCCCTCCCTCCCGCAGAGGCCAACAGGCGGCACCGCCCATGCGCCGGAGACCGATGCGTGGCCCCCGCCATTGTTTCACTGAGTGTTTCGTCATGTGTGGCGTGTCTACCTCCCCCACTTTTTTTTTCTTTTCCCCCTCACGTTCCTGCTCTCTTCTCCCCTTCCCTTTCGCCCCGCGTGTCATCGCAGCGCCCCCAACGCTCCCCCTCTCCCGTTCTGCCCGCCCACCCGCGGAAGAATGCATCCCACACAACCCGTGAGTTGGACGTAAGGCTTCAAAAGGTTCCAAATGCCCATGCACGCACACACTAGCCACACGCATACATACATACCGACGCACACACGCTGCCACCATGTCCCCAATGTCAATGTCGCATCGCAATTCACGCACCGCACCGCCAACCGCGGAAACTGAAAACAACAAGAACACGGACACACAAACAAAAAAAAAAAAAAAGGGAAACCAAAAAAAAAAAAAAAAAACAAGAGAGGAGAAGGCGATGTTCATAAAACACATCCACAATAATAATAATAATAATAATGACAATAACTACATGGGTGAAAGAATGAAAAAGTAAGTATGTAAAAAGAAAAAAAAAAAAAAAAAGAATCCACACGCCATCCACCACATGCAGCACACACAGAAAAAAAAAAAATTTACACGCATGTACTCAACATGGCAACTTCCTCTTCGTCCCCACTCTCCTATCCACTAATGCTAAAAACTACAATCCCCCCAGTACTACGAAGTGAACTGCCTGCACACACACACACACGCACGGGGAGAGAAAGGGAAAGAGAGAGTTACACGCACATAAACAAATATTTGTGTATACCCCCCTCCCCCTCCCCAACGAAGAGAACGGCAAAAAAAAAAAACAACTCACAGAGCGAATTACAAAAAAAAAAAAAAAAACCTCCAACCAAAAGAAAAAAACAAACCCAAGCACATACACACGACGGCCCTGCAGAACCCCTCAACAAAATGCTTCGGGCTTAGACGCTCAAGGAGGAACGCGGAACCAATCACCCTCATCTTGGCGGCAAAAGCAGCTGCAGCAGCTGACGAGAATTAATATGCACCAGAAGTCCCCCTCTCGTTGTTCCTTCCCCCTCCCCCTGCTGTCGTCTGTATGTGTATGAGTGTTTATGCACCCTCCGTCTCTTCGCTTCGTCTACTCCCCTTCCCCTCCTCTTTTTTTTTTCCCCCATCCTCTCCCCGCCTGTCTTCCTCCCGCCCATCGTGTTCTTCACAGTTGCTTCTATTCCCACCACTCCCCGCATGCCCTCCCATTACAACAACAGATGGAAAACATATATATATATATATATATATATATATTAATAAAAAAGAATTTTTTTTACTAAATCCCGCATCCCACACCCTCTCCATTTCACCCCTCCTCTTCCTGCTGTTGCCCTCCACTACTACTAACATCACAAAATGCTAAAAAGAAAAAACCCTCTCCCCATAAATAAATATATATATATATTTATATATTTATATCTATATAAAGCCAACATCAACAGGAACACAAATACACAGTCCTCTATCGGGCCTGATAAATTTTCATTTTCTCTGTCTGCTTGCTTTATCCACCCATGTCTTTCAAGGAAATAAAATAAATAAATAAATAAAATAAATAAATAAAGTATAAATATATATTATTATAATTATTTAAAAAAGCAAGGTAAAAAACAAAACAAAGAAAAAGAAAAAATAAGTAACCAAATCAATGACTCAAAGATAATTCCTTTCGCTTGCTTGATCCCTCACTCCCCCCTTTTTTTCTCTGTATGCTCACCTGGCTCACGCCATTGGTTTGGCGGAGGGCTTGTCCATGGTGGACGAACGCATCTGTGCGTTCAGAACCTGCGGCATCTCCCATAAATCATTTTTCCTAAGGTACGGCTTGTCATTATACGCCTGCGGGGCCTTTTGCCAGTTGAAGTAGGGATTTGGCAACCGCAAAGCGAAGCGAGCCAGCGGTAGATTCTCATGAACCGCATTCTCCCATATGGTGTCCTGCATTGTGCCACTGGTGATGCGAAAATAGCGAAACTGTGCAGCACTAGCGTTTCGATTTGTGTCGGGATCTACGCGGTGCGCTAAGACCGGCATCAGCGATCCCCAGTTGGCCTGACGGTTAATCTCCTTGTTCGCCTCGAAACTGTAAAAGAGCCGATTACCCGAGAAGATATACTGCCGTGCGTATTCGTACTGGAGACCCGCCGCGAGCAACAAAGTAAACCAAAAATTTGCCTTTTTCCAGCGCCCCATAAAGAAGGCGTAACCTAGCGGAGGAAATATGCTCGCGACGGCACGGGCCATGTAGCATGACTGACCGTCACTCCATGCCATCTTCCAGCCGTTCAAACTCGGGTCGCGAATGCGGAAGGGCCATGGACCGTGTGTATAAAGCCACTCATACGAGTAAAAATACCCTCCAATCCCAATCAGACCAGCGATGTTGACTCGCGCCACTCCCAATAAAAGTGCTAGGTTCCACGCAAACTTCGTCCGTGGGTTGCCTACAGCGCCAAACGAGTTTGCCGAACGGGCCAGAAACCAGTTAACAAACCAGATGTTGAGGCCTCCCATCCACCATTTAACACATTCATACGTATGCATCGAGTCCGTGTATGGCACCTCCTCCTTCACCCCCGTAAAGGCGTTCATGGAGATGAAGCCATATGGGAGTTTTTGCACGCCCATTTTCCGCACTTGGTGCGTCTCA
>NW_001849014.1:0-1617 GCF_000209065.1 Trypanosoma cruzi | reverse complement strand
AGAAGCTCGATGACAATACGGGGCGATATTTGCGGGAATCATCGATGCCGCTGTGTGGATGGCCGTGAAAGGACAGCCCCAACTTCCGTAGCATATCATTCAGCTTGCGTGGGCGCATTCGGAAGTGCTCGGCAAAACTGTGACGCACATTCACCCAGCGGTAGAAGAGGGGAGGGAACAAATGTCCATCCCGCACCACACTGCACTCGTACATAAATTTCCGCATATCCCATGGGCCGTCTGTTACCATGCATATCATCCTCTCGCAGTCAATCCAGCCCGGGTTATGGGTCTCGTCGTAGACAAAACGCCTCTTCTGCGACGCCTTCAGACATTTGTTCAGCCCCTCTAGATGCTCCTTCCTCCAGCGGCGGCAGAGCGGGTACACCACCTCCCGCAGCCAAAGGTCAAAATGCCGCAGTACTTCCGGCAGTCGTGGAGCTGCATCCACTTGGGCCTGCGTAATCCCTGTCAGAGCGGTGCAAAATGACGTCAAGCGGGGGTTTTTCGTTGGCCGCACGTATGAGTGAAATTCCGCCACAACACGCAGCTCCGCCGTGTCCACGCAAACCACCGGAAACTCAATAATCTCATGGGGATAAGCCACGCTCGCGCTGTCGCAGGTGGCCTCAAAGTCACACACAAGCAGGTGAGAAAAAATCTGCGGCACGAGCCGTTTTTTGCTCTGCGAGGAGGAACCGTTGTGGCGATCGAAAGCGTCACTCGTGCCGGCCGACTGGGCAGCTGTGCGCCTCTTCGCACCCCGCATGAGGATCTCAAACCTCGTGCCCGTCCCGTGCAGCAACGCACTGCCGCCATCGTCCTCGGCGCCATCATCCGTCCCGTCCAGCGCGCTCTCCGGCAGCGGTCGCAGTTCCTTCCGTATCAATGCCACCTCCGCCGCCAAGTCCCGCGTGCGCGCACTCTGCATCGACCTTTTATTTCTCTCACTCTCTCTGTATTTATTGTTGCGCTCTTCTTGTCGTCGGCTCCCTTCCCCCGAGTCAAGCGTCAACAAACTGACGTCGCCTGCCACCCGACAGCCGACTCGTTCCGACCCCAACTATACATCAAAAGGAATTTGCAAAAGTGACGACGTCCGCATCCGTCCAGTGAAAACAAATCGTCGCGGGAGTTTGTAAAAACACACCGGAAACGACGACAGACAATATTACAACAAAGAAGAGCAAAAAAAATTTTTTTAAAGCCAAAGAGATTACAGAACGCTCTTAGCTACGTTGCCTCCTCCATTCCACCTCCACATACAAATAAACACACGCACAGAGAGAAACACATGGACAGAAAAATAATTAAAGGCACGCAAAACCTTTCAGCGTACGTATAAATGCATCACTATACGTGGGTGTAAACATACAGATAATATATATATATATATATATATACAACAAAGCAAAGAAACATACAAATACAAGCACAATACAATATATACATGCATGTATATAGGAGAAGGTTGAAAGGCAACGGTAAGAGAGCCACACTCTTCGGGGAAAGGGCAATATATATATATATATAATTGAAGCATTAGCATGTGCATCCATATCACACTACTAGCAAATAAAGCAAAAGGAAAAAAAAAAAAAAAAAAAAAAAAACAAA
>NW_001849013.1:1757-5209 GCF_000209065.1 Trypanosoma cruzi | reverse complement strand
TTCAGCAGACCAATAGAGCCACCTCTGGGTTTCCACCGGACAGATGTAACCTCACTGGGTGCAGTGCAGGTTGCGTGGTTTGGTGGCTTTGCTGGAGGCAGAGATGGGGTTTTGAATGCGGCGTAAATTACTTAGTGAAGAGGAATAAGTCAGCCGGTTGAGTGTTTGAGCCACGCCTGTCTTGATGTTACCAGACTTCATATCTCCAAAGTTACCCGTTGCCAAGCAACGGCGCAATCCATCCGTGATGAGGCGACTGTGCAGAATTCTGCCAAAGCTGACAACACCACCGCGGTTGGTAGAGTAATCATGCACTGTCTTTACCATCTCCTTCCGCACCTGAACAAGAAAATGGTTCAATTGAAATGTAAGCAGTGCCCCGGCAACATCAATACGCTTATGGCCCAAAAAGTCACGGTCCGTGTCTTCCCTTCTTCCCAGCGCGAGTAACAAAAGACGATGAACCATGTATCCAATGAAGAGACATTTGCTCCGATCGGCGGCGCAATCCACACCCATATGCGGAAGCAGATCCCGCATCAACAACCCCTGCGCGTCACGCTGCAAGTTTTCTCTACTGTCTTGTTTACCAAGGCGTTTGCCAATGAACCACAGCGCCTCATCCCTTGTAAATATCTGCAATGTGCTTGCATCTTCCATGGAGCCTCGGAGCATTTCAAGCATGGCGGCATCTTTTAAATCAGGAACCACGGTTTGGAGAATTTCCTTATCTGACCCCATGTCAAGAGCGCGGAACAAAACAAAAAGAGGAATGAGTTCATCCATCTGAGCCACGCGACAAAGAAGATTCTCGTAGCCGTGACCTGGTCCCTTCTTCTTGTACGGCATTAAGATCTGCAGCGTACGTGGTTTATTCAATGAACCTTCCACAATAGATTTAATTTCACACAAGAGTCCCTTTTGCCGTGAGAAGGCATAGACGTGATTGGCAGCTTGACGCTCCTGTGCAATGAGGACCTTCTCTGTTCCACTTATGACAAAGTAGCCGCCCTGATCATGTGGGCACTCGTTTAGACGTGGCAACTCGTCTTCGTCCTTGTTTTGCAGATTGCACCGCATGGATTTCAACATGATGGGGATGCGGCCAAGTTCCATGTTTTGCAAAAAAGTGCGGTACGGCTGCTCCTCCCGTGAACGGTAAACACGAATGCCAAGCGTTACCTGTGCGTTGGCGTCATAAGTTAGATCGCGTAGCCGGCACTCGTTGGGAAAGAGAGGATGCATCTCGTGTCGACTGAAGCCGGACACTTCGTGCGACGGGTTGCCAATGACAACGTCCTCGAGACTGAGTCGGTATTGGTCGGGCTCCGTCTCCGTTTGGGTGCCGGGCTCAAACTGTTCGTCCTGCCGCGGCACAACTTCTAGCAGGCTGCGTGCCATGCGGGGAATACGCAGGAGAAAGTCATTGTACGAGTCAATCTGCTGGTGCACAAGCCCCTTCTCCCGGAAGAAGGAGGATATAATCTCCCAAATATCTTCACTGTCAATGTCCGTGGAGCCGGCATGCTCACCGTCTACGGTGTAGTCCGCCCCGTCCTCAACAAATTCTTCGGTTTCATTCAGCTGCAGCAGAAGCTCGTCGTCCATTTCAGCCCAAATTTGTCTTCGTTACAAATGCACCCAACAACACACAAAGCACAGAATAATACTGTAAGAAAAAAATAAATAAAGAAAACCTACAAAAAAAAATAATGTAAAGGAAATAATAATAATAAATCCGTGAAATGCGATGGACGCAAATTGGCGGTGCGGACAGACCACGTCCGTCAAGTGCCAGACATATGGCATGATAACGCATGACGTTTCATTTTCGACGATAAAAAAAAAAAAAAAGAAAAGGGCGTATGCTCACGCAGGGAAAATAAGAAAGAAGTAATCAAATGAGACGTATTATTTTTTTTTCTTCTTTTTTTTTATTCGGCTTACTTCTCTAGAACTTTCCTTTTTTCCTTTTGGTTTTTAGTGATGCCCCGTGTTGTCATCAAGAGATATCGCCATGAGCTCAATGTCCTTCTTCAGCCGACAAATAGCGGCGAGCTCCGCCTCTCGAAAACGGGATTGTTCCTGCCGCAGCCACCTCTCCTTGTCATTCACCGCACTGCCGAGTCTTGCCAGTTCCATCCGATGCCCCCGGATGCGATCCTGCACCTCCTCTAATTGCAGGCGACTACGTGCTTCTAACGCATCCCTTTTCTTCTGTTGATCACGCGCAGCCAATTTCGCCGCGGCAAGGCGAGTGCGCTTCTCACCCACGCGTGCCTCCACAGCACGCTGCTCTTCATTCATTTCCTGCGAGAGGGCCTCAATGTCCCGCGACGCTCGCTGAGCACCGGACTCCACTCCCTCCAAGAGCTCCTCCTCCTTCTTTAATAGCGCCTCGCGATGCTGAAGAAGCGCAAGCTGCGAGAGCAATTCCGCCTTCCTCCGCTCTGCCGCGTGCAGACGTCCATCGAGTTCAAACGTCTGCCGTTCCACCTCCCGCTCCTCCAAAAGTAACTTCTCATCCAACGCGTGTAGCTCCACGGCCCTGTCGTTAAGCGAAAGCCATCGGCCGCCGTCGCTCGATGCCGCAGTTGTCTGTGCGCTTTCCGCCGGTGGGATGGGAACAGCATGCGTGCCGTGCGCCAACTTGCCTGCATAAAGAGCGAGCAGTTGGCGCTCCTTCTCCGTTGCGCGACGTATTTCCTCCAGCCGCTGCTGCTGGGCCTTGGTGTAGCTCACCACATCAAACGTCATGGCGGCCACAAAACCTCATTTGTGTTGCGGGAAGAAGAAAAAAAGATGCCCCCAAAGAGAGAGAGAGAGAGAGAGAGAGGAAGAAAAAAAAGAAAAAGTGGCACACAGACCCTCCATCGAAATCAAGAGGAAGGGAGAGAAACAAACACAATAAAAGGTAGAAATGTTGTCTCGCGGTGTGGAAAAACAAATTCATCCGTGAAGGCAGCATTCCACCGCCTACACACACACACAGGTGGGGGGTTTGTGCTCTTCCCCTTCCCTCTTTCTCATTCTTTCGGTTTCCCAATAAAGCATAGAAGAGAATTACTTGGATTTCTTTTCTTTTGCAAGAGGCAAATTCGCCTCATATAAATGAAACAATGACTCCTGCCTACTCCCCGCCAAATTAGAGGCTAAATCCTCATCATGTAACAACGTCGTCGCGGAGTGATGCAAAGATAAAAGGTGCTTCCCCTCAATCAAATCTCCTTCTTCCGCCTCATCCTCCTCATCTTCAGACGGAGGCTCACCATCTTGAGCGGTGGAACTACCGCCACGCAAATAGTGAGAGGCAATCACGGCTCCCGCAACAAAAACAAGTCCCATTGCAATAGCACAGAAGCATGTGAATAGCACCAAAGTCGTGCACACAAAACTAATCAATTTGTACGTCGAAAAGTAGTACGCAAGACCCGTGAGATGAACAGCAGTAA
>NW_001849013.1:0-1657 GCF_000209065.1 Trypanosoma cruzi | reverse complement strand
GGGGTCCTCGGGCAAACAGAACAGCGGACTCCAACACCATTGAAACGTCGCGGCCCGCATCTTCCTTCATGAAAACAAATTGCATCTTGGCGTCATACACCCCCTTGGCATTGAACATAGGCTTCTTTTGCTCAAAGAGTGCCTCAATGGAAATACCACCACCAGGAGGAAACACTTCTTTCTGAGCCAATGAAGGAATAATCAACGTGCTTGTCGCCAGTGTGTTTTTAACGTACTGCTCTATGAGTGACATTTTAAGAGAGGCAGCCTGCCCCGCAACGGAAGATGTCAGTTGCTTGTCGGTCGTTTCCTTCGTGGATGCAACGAGAGAGTCGTCGCTGCGTTGGAGCAATGACTCCGGTTGGGATGTGAGATGTGACACGATGGCATCCACCTTGCGCAATCGCCATAATTCCGTCTCAAACGGCATTGTATTAAATGTAAGTGACATTAACTGATTTCCAGGGGCGTGCGACAGGATATAGTGCCGTATAGTCACTGAGCCGACAAGTGAGAAGGCAACACATCCGATGAGGGTAACAAACACAACAAGGACCACAAAAAATATAGCAGCAGAAGCCAAAAACGTACTTTTAAATATCCTCAAAGCAATTTGATGCCAAACGCCAAGCAGTTCTCGGAAATCATGCATACGACTCAACACATATTCCTTACAAGACACACCGCAGTCAAGGAGAAACACATAGAGCTCATCCATGCCCGGCGCATCCAGTACACACAATCAAAACCACCAAGAACTAAAGAAAAAATGTAATGGAAAGAATAAAAAAGAAAAAGAAAAGTAATAAGAATAAGAAACATCACTAAACAACAAAAAAAAAAAAAAAATAAATGGCATCACAAAAAAAAAAAAGAGGCACTAGAGGACTACCGCAAATAAACGCTGATCATCAGGAAACTGCGTAAAGGGCCAAAAGCCGCTCTATATCTGTCTCAGACACGTGTGGATGAGAAATACATGCATGGCAATATACACGCAGTGTGTTGGGGGAAATGTCCACAAGATCGTTCTTCCAGTGCGCGATAAGAATCTCCTTCATCGCAATGCAAGAAAGCATCCCCTGCAGGAGATGACGGGAAGCAGTCCATCGTTCCGTTTCGGATTTCCCATTCGATGCTTGAGAACAAAGACACGCCACGCCCTCCCGGTAGACACGATGCTCTTCATCCAATAATGCATGGATGAGGTCAAAGTCGGCTTGCATCTCGGAGAGCAGATGAGTTTCAACAATAACATCGTTCTTCTGTCGCAATTGAGTGTTTTTCGCCAATCGGAAAAGAACAGCACGCCAGCGTGAAGGCAGCACCTCCAAATAGTGCTGCCGAACCCTCTCATGGAGGTAAACACGAGGATCACAGGCAGAGGAAGACGGAGGAGCCATTACACAAAAGACACTCACTCACTCGCTCCCGCCCCCTCTTTTTTTGTTCCTTTCGTGCTTCACCGCAACAAAAACAAGACAAACGCCATCGTTTAAAAAAAAAAGGAAGCCAAGAAAAGCCATCAATAAAAAAAAAGAAAAAAAAAGAAAAGAAATGCATCAAAGTAACAGAAGAAAGCAGAAGAAAACAAAAAAAAACAAGAGGCACGCCACAATGGCCACCCCAAAAAAAAATATGTCGGATACGTCACACG
>NW_001849012.1:3517-5173 GCF_000209065.1 Trypanosoma cruzi | reverse complement strand
CCGACGTGGACGCCGATCCTGAGCACGGCGCACTACAGTCCGACGCAGCACGGGCCGACGGAGACACTGCAGGTGACGGAGACGGTGGCGCTGCTGCCCACGCGGAGTCCAACGGCGTCGGTGAGTAGCACGCTGTGGTGGAGCGACGTGGCGTGCCCGACGCTCGCCGTGACGACGACGACGGCTGGCGGGAGCCTGACGCAGAACGACATTCGCGGCGGTGGGAGCGCCGTTCCAACGCTGCTGATGGTGGCGCTGCCGCCGCCGTTTCGATGGGCACGCGACCCGCAGCTCGGCACGCACCTGAGCTTTGTGCTGGTTTCAACGGCGCAGCCGAGCGGGTTTGGCGGTCCGTGGGGAGCGATGCTGCGCAACGCGACGTGGGTGCGCAACGCGACGAATCCGTCCACCGTCCTGGAGCTGGCTGTGCCTGTGCACCACGGTTACTTCATTGCTGCCGACGAGACGATAGTCATTCGCTGCGACGCTGTGGCGGTGTCCGGCGGCTGCAAGGGTGTGCTGCTTGGGTCCTTCACGATCAGGTCCGACACGCTGCCCGCCGCTGCCAGCGCCCTCTCGGCGATAACCGGCGTCGTTGCGGGTGCGACGGCTGTTGCGGTGGTGGTGACCGGCGGGCTGGGCTCCATCCTGGAGATGCAGGCCCTCGGCGTGTTTGCAAGGATGTCGTGCGCCTCGGCGCAGGAGCGTGCGAGCACCGTTGCGCTGCCGTACTTCCTCTCGGTGTTCGATGCCCCTGACCCGCTGTGGATGGTGGTGGGCAACGCGCTGCTCGCCGCTGTGTTTGGGTGCGTGCACTGCGGTGTGACGGCGGCCTTTCAGCGGTGGCGCGGCGTGGACGCGGCGAGTGCGTGGGCGGCGATGCGCTTCCCTAGTCTGACGTACGTTGTGGCGCACGCGATGCACCTCGGCATATTTTTTGGCTCCGTGCTTGCACTGGCGATGCCCGACGCCCGCGTTCAGCACCGCGTGATTGGTGTCGTCGGCGTGCTGTACGTTGTGGCGTTCCCTGCTGGCGTGTGCTACTTGATTGCTCGCCACGTGGGCGCGAGCTTCACGAAGTACTGGCAGTTTTTGAGGAAGCCGCTGCACGAGCGCCTGCTGTACCCCGTAGGGTATTGGTATCCCGCGGCGCAGCAGCGGATGTACGGCAGCATGCTGACGAGCATGAAGGGCAGCTACGTGTACTGGTGCGTGTTCCAGCTGTCGGTGCTGTGTGTGGTGTGCCTGATTGCTGCTGCGCACCCGCTCGTGGGAGGCTGCCACGTCCTGTACTTCTGCATGGCGGCTGTGCTGCTTGCGGGTGCGGGCGTGGTTGCCTTCACGAACATGATGCGCTCGGCCTTCCTGACGGTGATGCGCACGGTGAGCTTTGTGCTGCTTGCGGCGCTGTGCGTGGTGAGCGCGGCCAACCACCTTGTGCCAAGCGACGGCGGTGCGAGAGCGTACGCGGCCATCTTGCTGCTTCTGACGACTGTGCTGCTTGCAGTCACTGTGTACGGCGTCGTTGTGTGGTACGCGGAGGACCGCCACTGGCAGGAGCTGCGTGAGCCGCAGCGTGGAGGGCTGGAGGCGCTGCTGCGCGATGGCGAGGAGAGCGACGAGGACGTGCAGAAGCCGCACGACATGGCGTCATCG
>NW_001849012.1:1697-3417 GCF_000209065.1 Trypanosoma cruzi | reverse complement strand
CTCGATCTAACTGATGATAAGCCAACGGAGATACTGACGGAGGGCACAATTTAGGTGGTGCAGTTCCCAGAGGGTGCTGCTACGGGTACAGTCGAGGCAGCAGCCACGATGCGGCCAACGACAGTTGTGTCTGGCGACAGTGTCTACATGCTTTTGAGAAATCAGAGCGCCAAACCGTCGGAGGGTGAATTGGCTACTGCACGTGACTGGGGAATTTTGCTGGTGAAGGGGAGTGTCAGTAGTGGCAATGAAATCACGTGGAATGAGCCCCATGCAGTGACGTTTGGAAACGACGAATATGTTACTAAATCCATTACCCAGTTGGTTTCTGGCGGAGGATCGGATATTAGGACGAAGGACGGTACGCCCATATTTCCCATGCAGGCCACAGAGAAGAACAGAAAGGATTCATCGCTGTCCATGCGCTTTGATAGGTCAGAGCGTAATTGGAGGCCTTCCTGCAGAGCGGCTGGTGATGACTGCATGGATCCGACCATCGTGGAGTGGGGAGAAGAAAACGGACGCCTTATGATGGCTTCTTGTGAGCAAGATTACCGTGACGTGTACGTGTCCATTGCGAGTGAGGGATCTGGATACATATGGTGAGCCAATTACCCGCGTGTGGGGCAACTCACATGGTCGAAAGGGGCACGGCGTCCAGAATGGCTTCATCAAAGTGACGATTAAGAACAAGGATGTGATGCTCGTCACCGCGCCGGTGTTATTCAGGGAGAACGGAAAAGACAGTAAAGAAAAGGGTCGGCTCCACCTTTGGGTGACGGATAAGGCACGCGTGTATGATGTTGGGCCGACATGGCTGCCCGCGGAGCGGTATTTCTATCCGCTGCTGAATTCCATCGGCGCTTATCAGCGCTATACATACTGTTTGCGTGCCGTATGTGACGCGCAACGACAAAAGCTACTGCTAAGCGGAGACATTGAGCAGAACCGAGGCCCCATAGCAGTACTCCAGATGAACGTTTCTTGCCTCACGCCGTCAAAACTCGCAACATTAATGGCGCAAGGAGCAGACATAATAGCCATCCAGGAGACTTGGAAGTCGTCGGAGCAGATCGCCAGCATGCATACTGGAGATTATGTGCTCTATGCACAGTCGCGCATCGGCAAGGGAGGCGGTGTGGCGGTGCTGGTGCAGAAAACTCTCCGCTCCAAGCGTATACCTCTCACCATCCCCCAGCATGACACCAGCCTTGAAGTGGTGGTGCTCCAGGTTGCTCTGGACCAGAACCGTGATCTTATCGTAGCGAGTGCCTATATGAGACCACCACCGCAAGTGACGTAATCATTTAGGCGGTTAGTAAACTGCCCTCCAGCCTCGTCGCCGCTCCTGCTGTGCGGGGATTTCAACATGCATCACCCACAGTGGGAGCCATTCTTGGAGTCTTCTCCAAGCGAGGTTGCCGCAGAATTTTTAGAACTGTGCACGGATGCGGGATTCACCTTGGTTAACACCCCTGGTGAGATCACGTATGCTCGTGGCACAAGAGAACGATCCTGTATCGATCTGACATGGTCAAATGCTTTGACTGTGCCAGATTGGTCAGCTTCCGTGTCGCCGCTCATTGATCATTATATGCTAACATTCACGCCGCATCAGGCATTTATGCATACCATACCTTCGGCACCCCCTTCGGCACCTAAGACATTCTACAGTTGGGGGAAAGTGCATTGGGAATTATTTCGTCAGGGACTCGACGCA
>NW_001849012.1:0-1597 GCF_000209065.1 Trypanosoma cruzi | reverse complement strand
CTTCAAACAAACACCCAGGAAATCAAACACTGCCGCAAATAAAAACAACACCAGAACCACCGACAGCACCACCATCACAAGAACGGCCACACGTAAAACCACAGGAGGAACTATCACCAACACCGGACGTTCCAGCAGAGGGAAAAAGCCTACCAGCACCAAGAGTCTCAAGGACCCCAACAGAAGAAACCCACAAGACGCCGTTGTCAGAAACCAACACGGAGCCCGAAACAAAGCTACAACCTTTAAAAGATGAAGTGCAAGAGCAAAATGGTAGTCCCACCAACCAATCGCACTTGTTGAAGAATGCAGCTACCGACAGGCTAGCGGAAACGACAGCATCATCCATCTCCAAAATTGGCAGTGATGATGCTCAACGGCCTTCCTCCAACGAACCACAGGACGGCTCCGAAACTGCTAATACTGATGTTGCTCTTACAGTCGGTGAGGCAGCGCCACAAACAGCAAAACCGGTCACAGTCGCTCAGGCAAATGATACGGGGACGCCTGGCGACAGTGACAGCAGCACCGCGGTCTCCCACACCACCTCCCCTCCTTTGCTTCTTGTTGTTGCGTGTGTGGCTGCTGCAGTGGTGGCCGCGTGAGAGTGAGGGAGCGAGAGCCGTGCACCGCCCGCCCACACACTCGTCCTTCTCATTTTTTGTGTGTCCCCTTGCATGGACTCTCGCCCTCACCTCACCCCACGAAGCACACACATAATGTGCCCATTGTATATATGCATGCACACCCATGCAGGCCCGTTGGCGCTCTCTTTTGCACGACACGCACCGCTGCCGTCCTGCCTGGCTGCATGGGCGGAGCACCGAAACTTTTTTTTTTCCATTGCATTGAGTGGGCGACCTCTCTCTCTCTCCCTGTGTGTGTGTTTTGCTTTACGGGAGCAATGAGAGTGTGTGCGCTGTTCGTCCCACGCTTTGTTTTATTTGTTTTATTTGTTTTTCATTGTTTTGTGGTTGAGTGCTCCCTTTCCGCGGGCTGCGTGTGTGTGTTTGTGTGATGATATGAGTAATTTGCGTGTGTGCTATCCGCTTTGCTGTTTGCCGTTACTCCCTTTGGACTCTCTTTTGCCTCAAAGCTGCTCTGCAAGTATAGGCGCTGACAAACACACAAGCACATGCATACACACACACACACACCGTGTCGTTGTCGCTTTGGAGCGGCGTGAACGCTGAGGACGCACGCACGCTGCGGATGGTCACGGCGGACACTATGGGCTCCGGTGTGTTGGCGCCTGCGGTTTCTTTTGGCCACGCTCACATCCACAGTGTTGGAATCTCCGGTTTGGTCGTGGGTAGTTGGAGAGATCAAATGCGAACACGGTGACTTTCACGCCGTGGGCTCACAGTAACCCTTTGGCCAGTGGCATTGCGGAAGAAACTGTCATGATAATTGCAACGCCGTCACGTCTGTTTTCGAGCATCCCGAGAGAAGCAGTAAAAACATATTTTTCCGCATGACTTTTTGCATCTCCGCCTCAGGGCTGCGCATCACAATTGGGGTTGCCGTGCGGTGGCGTTACCCTTATGAACTCTTGGGAAAGAAGGAGAGAGCCCTGTGCGATGCTCCTGCACCTGGA
>NW_001849011.1:3591-5039 GCF_000209065.1 Trypanosoma cruzi | reverse complement strand
ATCAAAGTGACACGCCGGACAGAATGGCGTCAGCCAATAATAAATGAAAATAATTGCGCCAATGCAAAAAGCAGCAGGGATTTGGGTTTTGCTTCCGAATTCGGGGGCGACAGTGGCATCAGAGTGTGTATGTGTGCAAGACCCTTCGTGGGACGGTGCTGTCCAATCCCGCCGTGCCCTGACACAAAAGGGCAACAGAAAAAAAAATAGGAGCACACTCTCCAGAAAAGGAGTGACGGTTGGGCAGTCAACCCCCGTTCCTTCTCACGTGACATCCACATATGTGCACCCCACCTCAAATGCGTACTTCCCCGGACGCCGCATGCATGAAGTGTGGTTTCGTCACTCGCAACGTGTTTTTCCTCCCGCAAGCAACCAAAAAAAATAATAATAATAATGGCCATGGCGCAGCTTCGCTCAGGGAAGCAATCGGAACAGACACGAGTGGGGCCAGGGATCATACAAAAAATATATATCTAAAAAGGGGGCAATAACTCCTCCAAGCCACTGAATCGTGCAGTGTCCATCCCTCTTCCTCTGAATTGAAGACCTCCTCAACAGAGCAAATGCAACAGACACATGTGCAGCACAATATCTTTCGCTATCCCGCGTCCAATCTTACCTCCCATGCGTGCCACGGCGGTGGTGC
The DNA here is from genome assembly GCF_000209065.1 of Trypanosoma cruzi. Taxonomy (NCBI): domain Eukaryota; phylum Euglenozoa; class Kinetoplastea; order Trypanosomatida; family Trypanosomatidae; genus Trypanosoma; species Trypanosoma cruzi. The sequence goes on along the minus strand of NW_001849011.1, from coordinate 4,390 downwards.
CGGCGTCACATCTGAGATGACTCCAAAATATCAAACGCCATGCTGTGGAGAGTGGATGCTTGACAAATGTGCCCGCGTCAGCGTATAGCACGAAATGGCACCAAAAATAAAAAACTATTCGCGACTCAACCTACCCGTGTGTGACCGCAACAAAGCAACACTGAGACATGTGTGGAGCAACGCAAAAAAGAAAAAAAAAAAAAGAGAGAAGAAAATAATAATGGAATAATCCACAAAAACATATCAATATATAAATGCACAAAAAATACATCAACCCGCATAATTTTTCCGTTCATTTTTCTTTTTTTCTCATTTTATACAACAACAATAAATAACGAGAAAAACAAGCATGCCCTCCCACACAGTCCTCGTGGAACAGGAGACAGTCGTTGCAGGCACAACAACACAAAAAATAGAAACAGTGCACAGAAAAAACAGCGGCAATGCCGTTGCGGAGTCCGATGGGTGGCTGTGGTGCGCTGCAGCCGCGGCCCCACGCCCTCCCTCAGCGACCAGCAACGCACAACTGTCACTTCCACGTGGCACACGTCACAAAAGAGCCTTGTTGTTTTTTATCCCTATTGCTTTCTCAATTGAATCCTATGTCCCGCACAACAGCTTCTATAGGAGAACACATCAGCCCCGCTGAGTGGAGGCGTGAAGGAAAGCCCCGACACCCGGAGAGGGAGCTGCAGCGGAGGGCGTGCAACACACACCCGTTAGGCATCCTCCCCGCGCTGGCGCGTTGGCTAAATAATTCACTGTTGCCGGAAATCGGTAAAACAACACATCAATAAAA
>NW_001849011.1:1978-3491 GCF_000209065.1 Trypanosoma cruzi | reverse complement strand
CAGCCTCGTGACAGTGAAGCGATTCCTGCTGATCGTGATGTTCGTGTGCGGCGGAAACACACCCTCTGGGCTGAGCAGCGCGTCACTAAACGTGTTGCCGGTGACGAGGATGTTCAGCGACCCCACAGCGGCGTACGTGTTGCCCAACACCAACAGCACGGCGCCGTCCCTCCACGTGCATCCATCAAACGTGACATTCACCACGTCGCCCGTCATCGCCCCAACCAGCACCGTCAGGCTCATGCCGCCCCCGCTGAACGTCACGTTGCGGTAGCACAGCCACGACAGCCCGCCGCCCACAGCCTGCGCAACCTCGGGGTACACCATGTCGCTGATGCACTCACCAATCGGCGGTGGTGGCGGTGGTGGCGGTGGTGGCGGCGTGAGCGGTGGCGGCGGGCCAGCAGGCACAGGCGCCGGGACGCACACATCGCCGTGCCCTCCAGCAGCGCACTGGCACTTGCAGTCGCTGATAGCCGTCGTCAGCGGAGCAAAGCAGTCGCCCTCCTTCGTGCACTCCCCGCACGCAGCAACCGTCGTCACGTCGGTGATGCCGTGGAGCTCCAGTTCAGCCGCCGTCGTCACCAACCGTCCCGCGACCGTCAGGCACCCAGCAACAAACCGGTAGCCGGCGTCAGCCTGCGATAGCAAGGGTACCGACAGCCCCGTCGAGCCCATCGTGCAGCCCGTCAGCGTCACCACACTGCTGCCGTCAGTGCTCACAAAGGCGGAATCCCATACCTTGAAAATCGCACCCACACCCACGTCGTTGTCATGCCAATCCAGCCAGCTTGAATGGCGGACGGTAAAAAAGCTTAGTGAATATATGGCGTGGGACACGGAGCCGCTGTTCCCCACCACGCGCAACACGCTGTGATCCGACACGCTCAATTCTTGTTGTTGACACAGAAGGCTTGTCCCGGAGGCCATTGTATTGTTGAGCAGCGCTAAAACAGAGTGATCACTCACACTGAGAATATTCATGTACAACAGGTGTTCGTACCCATCAAAGCTGCAGTAACGCGCGTAAAGAGAGCTGCCACCCACCAGCGCCAGCGTCCCGGTAGAGTGCAAACCAAACCCGCCACGCCTCGATGCATGCGCATTGACGTTGCTGACCAGCAGCGAGGATGTAGTCAGCACAACGTTCCTCAGCAGCAATACGCTCAGCGTCTTGCTCACAGTGCCCGGTAAGTCGACCGCGGAAGACTGCACCGCGTCAACCTCCGTGACGGCAATGTCGCAGTGCTGCGGGAGGGCAGCTGCAAAAACAACAACGGAGGAACGCATCACCGTCTGGCTCACGCGGATCAGGACGCCGGCTGACTCGGCCGACTCAGCACCACCAAAAAATTGCACCACGGCACCGCCACGGAACGTGCATCCAGTGAGCGTGATGTTGATGGGGAGATGCAGCGGCATACTGTCAAAGGAAAACGTTAGCACAGCACCCACGCCGCTGAATGTCACACCCGCGTAGCAGTGGTGCGTCTTCCACATGTTCAGCATAATT
>NW_001849011.1:0-1878 GCF_000209065.1 Trypanosoma cruzi | reverse complement strand
CTCAGCGTATTTCCCTTTCACAATGATCCCGCCACCATCACAAACAACAGCATTGAAGAAATAGACTGCGTGCCTATTCCCCTCAATGTAGTTGTCGAGTAGCAGCAGCGTCGAGTTCGCGCCAAGGAAAAATTCCGGAAAGGCAATAGCGTGGCTCGACATCGTCACAAGCGTACTGCACGCCACCAGTATCTGGGAGCTCACGCCAAAAACACCCCTGAACTCCAACTCACCAGAATCCAGCATCGAGGATGTCACGTTCACGTGCACTCGCACACCACTCCCCCTGACCGACAGGTCCATGAGGACGCACTGCAGCAGCGTGATGTTGAGTGTCTGTTCTGGTGCTTCAAAATACGACAAGTCCAGCACAATCGCGGCAGTGAAGGTTACGTTGACGAAGCACAGACCACGCACACCGGGATCAGGATAGTACACGGAGCTGATGCTGCCACCGTGCACGCAGCGGACCTCCGTGTCCCTCGCATCGGGGAGCGGGAGCGGCCCAAGACCGTCCGGAACCACAGCCGGCAGACATGTGTCACCGTAGCCGCCAGCAGCACACACGCACTCACAGCCGCTGATGCTGCTCGTCCTCGCAGCAAAGCACACGGCGTCCACGGTGCACGCACCACAGTCCAACACCGTCACGGGCACCCCAATGTTGAGCTCTTCTCCGTAATTCGTCACAGGAGAGCCTCTTATCTCGTTGCACACGCCGTAGATGGTCGGGCGCGAGTCGGATGGTGGTAACCAGTTGCTTGTCATGTGTGCAATGGTTGACGAGTACGAGCCGTACGTGAAGTTGTTGTCAAGTATCGACCACAGACTCCGATCGCAGAATGCCACGCCGTTCTCCTTGTCCACGTACACAACGTAGGCGGTGCGGAACTCGTTGTCACGGTGCACCAGCCAGCTGCCGCCGGTCACAGTCAGCGTGGTTGCAATGAGCATGGCGAAGCCAAGACGGAAATTGCTGGACACAATCTGCAGCACGCTGCCACCATCCACCGCAACGTCCTTGAACACACACGCACCTTCGTAGAAGCCAATGCTCGGCGCACTCCACGAGCTGTTCTGTACGGAGAACACGGAGCCGCCGCTGACACGCAGGCCCGACGCAAGAGCGTACATCACGTGCATCTGCGACACGACAGCGCAGTTGTCCATGTAGAAGACGCTGGACAGGTGCACGCCGAGGCCGCGCTCAACGAGGATCGCAGCGCACGACTCCCCGCCACACACCAGCGTCGACCGCGTCATGACAAACCGCGTCGACAGTAGCCGGACGCCGTCCAGGACAAGCGCGGGGCCGTACCGGGATCTCGCATGGCCACGGGCCGTCGGCACGTACTGCGACCCGCCAACCGTCGCGCGCAGCGTCGAGTTCGCCAGCAGCACGCTCGAGTGCAGCGGCATCGCGCCATGCAGCACGATCGTGCCCTCCACCGACGTCACGTTCGTCATGTTGACGAGGGCGTGAGGCATCAGGCGTGCCGTGATCTCGCTGAGGCCACCAATCCGCAGCTGCGCGCCGCCCGCAAGCACGCAGTGGCGCAGCGTCACGTCCAGCGCGTCAGCGAACGCGTCCATCGAGCGCAGGTCCACCGCCACAGTGATCGGCCCGCTGAACACCACCGAGTCGAAGCACGCCGTCGCACGCCCGCCGCCAACCGTCACCGACTCCGTCAGCGCCACGCCACTCACGCAGCCCTCCGCGGTATCGCCACCGCCGCCGGACCTCGCAACCGGCACGTCGAACGGCAGGCACGCCTCGCCCAAGCCGCCGGCAAGGCAGCTGCACACGCAGTCGGAGAACGACGCCGTCAGCGCATCAAAGCACGCCAGCGCGGCCGCACAGCCGTCGCACGGCACCAC
>NW_001849010.1:3723-5027 GCF_000209065.1 Trypanosoma cruzi | reverse complement strand
TTGTGTGTTTGTTAAGTTTATGTGCCCACGTCCTTTTGTCAAGTGTGTGCGGTGACGGCGGTGCCACAGGGGTGCGGACCGTAACGAACGGGATGCGTGGGCGAACCCTCCGTGCGCACCACGTTGTTGTTGTTGTTGGCTCTCTCCAACACTGTGCTGGGTGAATGGCATTCACTCGCCGTCGTTGCGGCGGTCCTTGTGCATTTTGTGTGCATTTCACACCGTGTAGGTGACTCTCGTGCTGAGGCTGTCAGTCATTCCTGTGCGTATTTTATTATAGTCTTCCTTTTGACTGCTGGTTAGTATTCATTTTTAACTCAACCCAACTACGAAATCAAAGGTAAACAATGCCTGGAAATCAAGCGTCTGCTGTGCCGTCACACTGTGTGGATGAGTCTCTTGTTTTGGCTGCCAGTCATTCCTTTGATTATCTTCTTTCTTTTTTATTCCTCTCTCGTTTGTTGGCTAGTATTCAGCTTTAAATTAATCCAACCAAGAAAACAAGGAGAAACAATGCCTCCAAAGCGCAATAGAGTGCAAGGTGGCAATGCCAGGAGTCGAGCGTCTGCCGCGCCGCAGGGAGTTCGTCAGAGGAGAGCGAGGCCGGAGTCTGAGGGTGAGACAGATCAACCCGCTGCGACACACATAAGAGTGGAGGAAGCGCGGCAACAACAGTTTACCATGAACGGCACCGTGAAGGACATCCTGCTGGAGGGAAGCACTAACAGGAACAACATGAAGCTGAATGATTTCCTTTGGAATTATGTTGGCGGCAGGACGGTCGTTGATGAAGACCACAACGTGACGATGCAGGTGTTTGTTCAGGAGCCGGATGCTTACGTACAAGACCAGCGGCTTCTTGGAAGAATTTTTAATTTAACAGAGTACCAGGTGTACAAACTTCATCACGAGGGTGTGTTCTCTCTCGAGCAATGGAGGGACTATGAAGGAAAGGATACGGTCGCTCCACTTGCAAGGAGAAAACTAAACGCAGTTCTCACTCAGGTACTGAGTGAAGCGAGGCGTGAGGCAGGAGAAAGGGCAAGGCGGGAAAAACAATTAGAATTTACCCTAACTACTACGGTCGAAGATGTACTGTTTAAAGGAAGAGTTTGCGTCAAGGACATGAAGCTGAATGATTTTCTTACGCTGGAAATGGACGGCAAAGGCATTTTGCGCGCCAATCAGGATGTCTTGTTGGAGGATTTTTTTAGTGATCCCACGAGGTATATCCACGATGCGGGAGTATTGGTCGAAGTACAGGCATCAGATGCTTATGCGAGGATGGAGGGGACTGTGAGGGA
>NW_001849010.1:2004-3623 GCF_000209065.1 Trypanosoma cruzi | reverse complement strand
GCTGCCGAGGAGGTAAAAGCAAATGCTTCATAACCTCACCCAACCGTTTATGGAATGCAGCCTTCATTGAATTGATGAGCCCAATGACGAAGAGTGCACCGATGAAACTGGAGGGATTGTACGAGTCTGTGTACAATGCGAGGTGGCATCATGTCTTGGAGGTATGTGACGGCGAGGAGACGGGACTGGAGGTGAGGGAGGGGGAACCACCGCAGTCATGGACGTACAAGGCAGTTGGCCGAACCCTCGAAAAGGATGACGATGTGCAGCAATCCGGGGCACCACGTCCCAGGCTGATGGTGCTCACCTCGGACAGGGGATGGCCGTACTCGTGGGAGGAGAATAATTCCATTCGTGACTGCTACCTGAACTGTGAGGTGGAGCGAGTGTGGCAGATCGTCAAGGGCGATCTCACCGAATTGTTCAGCACTCGCGGTGGGACCGACTTTGAGCCCAAGAAGCGTGTGTTGATTGGGACGCCCGGGATCGGGAAATCGATGAATGCCGGCTCGTACCTCCTCTACCAGCTGCTGCACTGCGATGCGGAGAGACTCCAAGTGGTTGCGTACGTTATTGGGAGAAAAGCATTTCTGTTTGACAAGATCACAAAAACGGTGTCACTGTACAAGGGTGACCCCAGGATTGAGGATGTTGTAAAAATTTTTTCTTTGCGTGGTTTTAAGGGGTATTTTATCTACGACGTGGCATTGAAGGGTTGTCAACCGGCTGCTGGTTTGCCTTGCAGGGGATGGGGCATGATTGTGGTGACACCACCAGACAAAAACGAAAATGAACGGTGGACAAAAAAAATGGACGCTACTGCAATCGTAACGAATTGTCCCGAAGAAAACGATGTGAGGGCAATGTGCATTTGGATGAAGCGCAATCAGATTCCGCAGGAGCAAGCGGAATACTGGAAGGAGGTGAGGGGCCGCATGAATAACGTGGGACCAATTCTCCGCTTCATATTTGGCAAACAGGCATGTGATGACCGCATTAAGGCGTGTCAGCAGGCCGTGGATGGGTCGACCGCCTCGGAATTAGAGCGTAATTTGGGTATTGGCTGCTGTTACTCGTCCAATGACAATGACTTGTCTCGAAAGCTTGTGAAGGTTGTCCGAGTACGACGAGGATACAATTTTGAGTCGCCTCTGACTGTACTGATATCTCCCCACCTCGAACGTGAAACATTGTCCAGGTTGGAGAGTGAAATGAAGCAGTCCGATTTTATTTTTTTTGTTTTGAGGTTCTGGGATTATGTCCCACCATATCTTATTGGAAAGTGTGCCGTATCCGCATTTTTGAATGAGGATTTCCTGCGTGCGATAAGACTTAAAATCAAGGAACTGAGGCCACCAGGACGACGTGGGCCACACAGCTGTGCGCTGAAAGAGCACTCAGACAAGAGCTTCACCAGAAAAGAGGTTCTACCGCCACCGGAACGCCTTTCCAATCCGGTTGCTATGGACCACTGGGTGCTGTACGAGCCCAAAGTCCAAAACTTTCCGCTGGTAGACGGCTTTTTCTTTGTGGACTCAAATCCGAAGACGCTGGTTGGGCTGCGGATGGCTACGGCGGGTGGGCACCACCCGACAACCAGCACTGTGAGGCAGTTCAAT
>NW_001849010.1:0-1904 GCF_000209065.1 Trypanosoma cruzi | reverse complement strand
ATCTCGAGACATGTCGTGGGAGATGATTTATGTGCAGCACGCAGACAGCACGCCGATGAATGGCTGGCAGAGATGTGATGTCGACAATCCCCAATAGTGTGAGCGACGATGAAAACCGTGAGATTGCGGCGTTCTGGGAGGAAGAGGTGCGTCAGTACATAGCAGCAATATCATCCGAAGACGCCAGAAGGAACGAAGCTCTCTGAGGTGAGGAAAAACGAAATAGGAGAACGAATTAGGGAATGAAAGGGGTAGTTTTGATTTATGGTAAAAAACATTGTGGGAGTTATATATTTTTGGATACTTTTTTGTGTGCATACGGTGCGGGTGCACCAGCACAAGACGGCAGTATAGCGCACAAATTTCAGAACTGTCCAACGCTATCGAACATAACAGTAACAGAAGAAATTAGGGAGTGAGTGGGGTTGTTTGGTTTCTGGTGAAAAACATTGGGTGATTTTCATATAATATGTTGATTGTGTGTTTGTGCACGAGGCGTAATTGGAAAAGCACCCCGGTATGAGGGAGACATTGTGTTTGGCGGTGTCACAGTACCACTGCATTGTCCATTTTCTTCTATTGTGTTCTAAGGTCCATCACGAACAGAAGCATTTTTAGGGGATGGACGACGAATAAGATCTATCGAGGAAACGGTGTGCTCCGTGTGACCGCATGGACTGAGGCGCCGCGTCATGGGTGGGTGAGGATCCGCTTCCGCGTGTGGCTCTTTGGGTGATTGCTTGCTCGGTGTGCGTTGTCTGCGGGCTGTGGCTGTATCGTTGGCCGTGGGATTGAACTGGAGGCGGTGGCGGTGTGGGTTTGTTGTGTGGCTGCCGTCTCGCAGTTTATGCAAACCGTGAGCCGCAACTGCTGTGAAAGGCCGCGTCTTCTCAGTGTGGAGTTATTGCCGTTGTGGGGTGTATTTGAGCATGTTTTTCGTTATATGAGTGCTGGGCGTGTTTTACCGGTGCGTCGGGCGCGATCATCTGCCATGGACACAATTTGTATAGTTGAGGACGCGTGTGTGCGGGTTAGGGTTAGGGTTAGGGTTAGGGTTAGGGTTAGGGTTAGGGTTAGGGTTAGGGTTAGGGTTAGGGTTAGGGTTAGGGTTAGGGTTAGGGTTAGGGTTAGGGTTAGGGTTAGGGTTAGGGTTAGGGTTAGGGTTAGGGTTAGGGTTAGGGTTAGGGTTAGGGTTAGGGTTAGGGTTAGGGTTAGGGTTAGGGTTAGGGTTAGGGTTAGGGTTAGGGTTAGGGTTAGGGTTAGGGTTAGGGTTAGGGTTAGGGTTAGGGTTAGGGTTAGGGTTAGGGTTAGGGTTAGGGTTAGGGTTAGGGTTAGGGTTAGGGTTAGGGTTAGGGTTAGGGTTAGGGTTAGGGTTAGGGTTAGGGTTAGGGTTAGGGTTAGGGTTAGGGTTAGGGTTAGGGTTAGGGTTAGGGTTAGGGTTAGGGTTAGGGTTAGGGTTAGGGTTAGGGTTAGGGTTAGGGTTAGGGTTAGGGTTAGGGTTAGGGTTAGGGTTAGGGTTAGGGTTAGGGTTAGGGTTAGGGTTAGGGTTAGGGTTAGGGTTAGGGTTAGGGTTAGGGTTAGGGTTAGGGTTAGGGTTAGGGTTAGGGTTAGGGTTAGGGTTAGGGTTAGGGTTAGGGTTAGGGTTAGGGTTAGGGTTAGGGTTAGGGTTAGGGTTAGGGTTAGGGTTAGGGTTAGGGTTAGGGTTAGGGTTAGGGTTAGGGTTAGGGTTAGGGTTAGGGTTAGGGTTAGGGTTAGGGTTAGGGTTAGGGTTAGGGTTAGGGTTAGGGTTAGGGTTAGGGTTAGGGTTAGGGTTAGGGTTAGGGTTAGGGTTAGGGTTAGGGTTAGGGTAAGGGTTAGGGTTAGGGTTAGGGTTAGGGTTAGGGTTAGGGTTAGGGTTAGGGTTA
>NW_001849009.1:3701-5004 GCF_000209065.1 Trypanosoma cruzi | reverse complement strand
TTGAAGGAGGTGTTGGACTTGGTGGAGAAGACATATGGTGGCCTGAAGAAAGCGGAGGCGGATGCTCTTAAGGTCATGGAGGATATGGAGAAGGAAAAGAGGAAGAAGGAGGAAGAGGAGGAGAGGGAGAAGGAGAAGGCGGAGGAAGAAAAGGATGAAGAAGAGTTGGAAGAAAAGGGTGACGGTGATAAGGAGGATTTGTAATATGAGCGCAACTCTGGACGGAAGGATTATAAATTGCACGCAAAAAAAAAAAAAAAAAAAGAGGAAGAAGAAAGGGAAGATAAACCACAAGCACATGAAAAATGAGGGAAATTGAGAGAAGGAGAGAATGAGCGTACAACACAGAAGGGGCTGGAGTTATTTTCTTCTTCTTCTTTCTTTCTTCCTTCTTTTTTTTTTTTTTTTGTTTTTTTATGTCTTTGTATTTTGTGTTCTCTCGTTGTTGTTGTTGTTTTTTTTTTTATGTGCGCTTTTATCTGAGAGAGAAAGAAGGAGAAAAGGAGGGAGGGAGGGAGTCTCTCTCTCTCTGCGTGTGTGTGTGTGTGCGGGTCAAATGCCTCCTTCCGTCAATGATGTGTAAACTGCGAGATTAGCAGCGTTAATATTCAACGAGGGACAAAAGAAAAAAAAAAAAATAATGAAGCAATTGGTTGAAAACTACACGTGTAAAAACGAAAGGAACCGAATACGCACACACACATACACCCACAAATATATATATATATGAAAAGGGAAGGGAAGAGAGGGGGGTGGGGGTGGGGAAAGAAAAGAAGAAAAGAAGAAAAATGAAATTTTTTAGAAATAATCCTCAAGAAGGACGAGTTAATGAATGGGCGCACAAAAAGTGGTGGTGGCGAGAGGGGAGGGGCCACAAGTGCATTGCAACGGAGGAATTTATCCCTCTTTTCCTTTTCTTCTCTTTTCTTTTTTTTTTTTTTTTGGCCCTTTTCTTCATTTTGTACGGCTTATATGCTGCTTGAAGCGCCTTGCCCTTTTTTGTTTGTTTGTTTGTTTGCTTATGTTTGCGTGTGATGTTGTGCTTATGCGTACGTGTGTGTGTGTGTGTGTGGTGGTCCTTCATTGTGCGCTGGCGGCTCCACAGCGATAACATTATCGTACGTGGTGGCCGTGAGAAAATGCCACCCACACACATCAGCGTGTATGTACGTATCCAATGACACATGGCACAACAGCATCAGGGGAGGGGGGAAGAAGAAGAAGAAAAAGAAGGGGAGAGGAGGAGGCAGCAGCGGCAAAAAAGCACATGAAGGAGAGGAAGGGAGAGACAAGGGATACGGGA
>NW_001849009.1:2132-3601 GCF_000209065.1 Trypanosoma cruzi | reverse complement strand
ATCCGTCACAAAGACATCACGATTATCGTGCCAAATTCAGCTTACGGACGCGCTCGATGGTATTACCGTGAAGTTGCCGCCAGAGACAAGCAACCAGATGAGCTGAGGTATGTTCTCCAACGACACAAACAGTCCGACTCCATTATTATTTGTGTTTGGGTGGCTTTTCATGAAAACACAAATAAGAATGGACTTCACCGTGTGGTGTGAGGCACGATGTTGTGTTGACTGTCACTACACGAGCTGCATGTATAAACACAATGGTGACTACGGTGCAAGAAGTAAACATGGCAAAGCACATGGATGGGGATTTTGCTTTCAACGTTTATCAGTGGCTTACAAGTGTGGGGCTGAAGCTGCATGAGAACAGCGTACTCTCCGGCCACAAGCTTCATAACCGGTCTTTTAATTTTCGTTTACGATAACATCGTGACATCTTTTCTCTACGTTCTCGTCACCCAGAAATATTTAGATGCATGACGCAAAAAAGCAAAGAGAAGAGCAGGAGCACCTCACAAACGCCACTCAAATCAATGCCAACAGAAGAAATCTACGTTTCACATCCACAGCCCTTAGCAAAGATCACTTTTGGAAGCCTGGAGAATGACAGCGGCTCAACAGCAACCAAAGAGCATGATGCCGTATGTACGCCTCCTCACTCCCTTGGTACGTCACAAAATAAAGTGTGGAGTGAGAAGAGGAGGAGAGGCACAACAAGACTCCGCTCCGACCGCGCCACCGTCTTTCTTGTTTCTTTGTTACATGCTTACACCTCCCTGCTGTGTCTGTGACGAGCGTCACCGAGGGCGGCTCTGGCTGCCTCCCCTTCTCTTGCTCCCTCGGTACTCCCCGCTTCTCCCTCACAATTACTGCACACTCTCCTCTCCCGCCCTCTCTCGCGCAGGTGACGCAGAAAAGAAGAACACGTCCAAGGCTGGAAGAAACGAGTAACAGAGACATGCGTCGATTTGTGTCCACCGTGCTGCTTTTTCTCCTTTGGCTCGCCGGTGGCCCCTGCGCCCTCGCGGAGCACCGCTGCATCTTTGACAGGGTCGCCTTGAATTTGTCCCAGCTGCAGACCGCCGTGGTGCAGGAGCTCCCACGGGGAAGAGCAGGCGCCTGGCAAGCGTACACCGTGTCCACCCCTGACTGGGCGCCGATCCGGATCAAAGTGTTTGCGGAGGACCTGAAGGACACAAGGAAGTACTGCACGGTGCGGGGAGACGTACGATCGGATTTCACTGGGGGCAGGGTTTTGTGCCGGCGGCAGGATGTTCTCACGAAAGAGAAGATGAGGATTATGGTCAACAGGCTGCTTCCCGAGGCCGTCAAGCTGCACACGGAGCGGCTTTTTGTGCAGCCCGTCAGTGGCGTCTTGAGGTTGCCAAGGTTCAAGCTGGGAGTCTGCGGCGAGTTTACTGTCCCCATCGCGCACCACTTGTCGGGGAGTTGTTGGTGCGGACATGTTG
>NW_001849009.1:0-2032 GCF_000209065.1 Trypanosoma cruzi | reverse complement strand
TGACATCTGCGCGGGAGGTGTCGTGCCAGGCGGGGACTGTCCGTGTTCGGTACCTTGGTAATGATGCGTGGCACTTGTGTCCAGAAGGCGCGTCACTGACCCCAAAGTTGCCGTTCATTGGAGGCCAAATTTTATGCCCAAGGGCCGTTGACGTATGTTCCCAGCTGTCTGATACATCCCCTGGCGAGAGCGCACATGAGGAGAACCAAGATGAAATTGACACCCCCGATAAGAGGGAGGAAAAAGGGATGGATGACACCTCTGCTCCTGCAGAAAAAAAACATGATGATCGCAGGAAACGTGAACCGAGTCTAATTGAGAAAATGTGTCGGCTGCTGGGAATCAACTGTCCTAAGATCAATTGGAGAAAGGTCTGGCCCTTCTTTTCCTCCCGTGGCATGGGGTAATAAAGCAGTTTTCTCTTTACTGCCGTTGCCCCATGGATGCATTCTTGTATATGACCACATCAATACAACAAGTCATTTTGTTGTTGCTGTGAATCACGCCGGCACCCACAGCCAATTCCTTTTTTTTTCCGACTATTTTTCTGCAATTCTTGCTTTTTTTTTGCCATGTGCGCTTTTCAGCGTGTGTTTCTGAGCTGTGGAATTAATATTTTTGCATGTTTGAAAGAAATTTGTTTTCATTGTGTGTGTGTGTGGGTCCTTTTTTTTTCTTTTTATGGAAACAACAATGTTTTGCTTTCGACCCTCCCCAGAAAGTATGATTTGTGGTGATTCGATGTGCGAGTGGAAGTAATAATAATAATAATATACATTGAAGGAAAATGTTTTTTTTGGTTGTTGTTGTTTCTTTTATCCTGCTTCCCAGGTATACGAAAAACTCTGACGTAGTGATCGGAATGGCCCCACGGAACCGAGGAAGCACTTATTTATGGACAGAACTGCTTAGCGGAGTCCGGACTACTTGCTGCGATCGCATCCACCAGGAGAAAAGGAGATTCACGTAAAAAAAAAGTTGCTGCCTTACTTTTAACTTTTTTGTGCCACATGAAAAATCCAAACGCTTTGCAACATAAAGCACCCATTTTTTAACGGTGCGTCACAATACATCCCCGCTGCTGCTGCTGCTGTGCCTTCCCACGTCCTCTCTGGCCACCAGCCCATCACCCCCACCCTCTTCTCTCCCCTCCGATTGCCCCACTAGTCTCCAAGGCATTTCACAGGCAACAACCGAGGCAATGCGCCGCCGCCGCACCATGACTGTCGTGGTCGTCCTCCTCATCCTTCTCTGCGGAGAAGATGTCCGCGCCGACTACTCGGTGGAGTTGGCAATGACGGCACTGTACTATGCGAAGGCAGCGTACTGCAAGGCCGAAGCCATTTTCAGCTGGACTTGTGCCTCCTGCGCCAGGAACCCGGGAATGCAAAGGGTGCGTGTATTTACGAATGCCGAGCACAGCACGCAGGCGTTTGTGGGCGTCAACGAGAGCATGATTGTGGTAAGTTTTCGCGGGACAAGGGATGTTACTAATTGGCTACACAATCTGGATTTTATTTTTGCTCCGTACACACACGATGGCTGCGTTGGGTGTCTTGTTCACGCCGGCTTCAATTGCGAATTGGAGTCATTGTGGGCGGAGATGTGGGGGTACCTACAGGAACTTGTTGCGGGGAAAGGAATCGAGGGAATTCTCATCACTGGACACAGCCTTGGCGGCGCCATGGCTACACTCGCTGCTTCCAATTTGATGTCGCAGAATTCGTTGTTTCCCAGTGCACTGAAGGTTTTGCTGTACACGTTTGGGCAGCCGCGCGTGGGAAACGAGGCATTCGTCAACTGGCTTCTTGCATCGTTTTGCCGCGGCGGCCATGAGTCTTACCGCGTGACGCATAAGCGGGATCCTGTGCCCCACGTTCCCCCCATGTTCGTTGGGTATTTACACCTCCCCAATGAGGTATGGTACGACAATGACGGGGACACGGTGCACAAGAACTGCAATGATGTCTTTGGCACACCGTGTTCTGCTTTGACCACCAAGGAGGAATTCAATTGCAGTGGCAGTGTCTTC
>NW_001849008.1:3388-4976 GCF_000209065.1 Trypanosoma cruzi | reverse complement strand
CTCCGGCTTCCCCTGTCCCACCGCTCCGTCGAGAGCGGCCTGCCAATTGGCGAATAAACGCTACCAAGGAATCGCTGCCACCCGTCCTTTGCGGCCTGTGTTCCTAACGGGAGGGGTAAAAAAAAGAAAAAAAAAAAAAAAAAAAAAGAGAGAGAGAGAGCTGCGCGTTGGTGGTGGCAGACGGGCGTCCGCCTCCTCTTTCCCCCAAGATTGTCTCGGAGGCTCCTTTTTCGTACCATTACCCTGTGCGCCGCGGCGCTCGAGCAGGAAGCCGGCACGCATTGAGGAGACAAAAGAGCAGGTGAAAAGAAATTGCGACGGGAGAGGATCGAACACCCGAGAGACCGCGTGTGAGGCCAATGTCCTGAGCACCACGCGGCCATCAATATGCACGCGCCTCAACGAAACCCGAGCCGTTTGTCTGCACCGTGCCGGCTGCTTCCACGCGACTCCTTTTTTTTTTCTTTTTTCTTTGCCCTGGGTGGTGTATCAGTTAGCCGCATATATTTCCCTCCGCCTGGGGTAGGATTGCGAGTATCGCTTTTGGCCTCACCGAAACCACGCACACACACACACACACACACAGACACAGAGAAACACGGAGAAGAGAGGAGGAAAAACAATTCTTTAGCATTACCGTTTTTTCTTTTACGCCTCCATTCTATATATATATTTTTTTTTTTTCCGACTTCTTTACTTTTTTCTTCCTTTTTCCTGTTTGTTTTACCCATGGAATGCTGCAGGCTTCAGGGTTTCTGTGGAACACTCGGCCATTTTGATCGGTGCGGGTGCTGCTTTGCGGCATCCCATCTCCTTGCAAAGGAATCGGTGCGTTTTCCAGTCCTCTCGCTGACATGTGACGGAGCAGTAAAACGTGACGCGACATCCGCTGCATTTCAGCATTTCCTTCACCTTTCCGGGACAATCGGGGTTGCGGCAGCACAACTTTGCCCCTTTACCAACCAACGGATCCTTGCTGTGCACGGCAAGGTGAAATTCTGGAGCGCTTACAAGAAAAAAAATCTTTGTTATGTAATCTTTTAATGTCCGCAATTCCTGTGATGCATTCTCCGTTCCTAGACGCGAGTAGATGCTGTCCGCTGTTGCCAAAGCCTTGTTGACAAGTGGCAGATGTTCATTTAGGCCTTTCATCCCCCTCATCTCCCGTCGAGTAATATACAGCGCCAAAACGACATTGTCAATCTGCGGTGCAAGACTGGCAGGGGATGCCCGGAGGTCCGCTAAGAGTGCCTTGACGTGCCGGAATGCGTCAAATAACGCAATCCGCACCATAAACAAAGCTCCATTCTGAATGCGCCGAACAGGCTTCTCAAGAAAAGGACTCCGACAATCAAATTGCGTAAACAAACCCTCTGCCAACTTGCTTAAAAAGGCATCATCCTCCTTCACGGCCATGATGAGCAAGCAATCAATAACTTTTGTCTTTTCTACGTCCCTTATAAACAGGGTGTACGTCGTGCGAAGTTTGGCGTGGCAGGGACAACCCTCGCAACACACATACGAGTCCATTGTATTGAGATTGGCATCCAGCATCATATTATTAATACCAAGAGAAGCCACATAGCAG
>NW_001849008.1:0-3288 GCF_000209065.1 Trypanosoma cruzi | reverse complement strand
AAGAAAAAAAAAAACTTCCCAAAACTTCATCTTTCTTCGAGTGAAAGAGAAATAGAATCGACTTCTTTTTTGATTCTCCTTCAGAATCCTCAAAAGGCACTGTGATGCCACTGGCGTTCGTCTTCCAAGCCACCGATCAGGGCATCTAGAAGCTCCCTTTCGCTCTCGCACAGCTTCTCCCGCACATCACTCAAATCAAACCCTTTTTTCGCAGCTGCGTGAATAACCTTGAGGTATCGTAGCTGATATAATCGAAAGAGCTGCGCCGCAAGCCGGTTCCCCTCGTTTATTGGAAGCATGGCGCATAACAAAAGGCCTGCCTCGTAGTAGTACGGTGACTTTTTGTGCAGACTTACCGCAAGAGGATCGGTCTTGAACTCACGAAAAACAGAAGTTGTGTACCTAGGAGGGACCTGAGGCACCAGGTAACCCTCTTGGCGGAGCGCCACGGCAGCCCACAACGGAACGGTGGCAACACTCCCCGACTTCACTTCCTCAAGCGCCTCGCCATCGGTGGTGCGTGCATGGATGTCCCTTCCCAAGCTAAAAGATGGGACCAAGAAGGTGACGGGGACGGTTTCCTCATTGGTCAAAATGTCAAAGAGGTCAAAATAACTTTTGATCATCGCGACTTCTCCCCCTTTCCCTGCACAGAGCCGATATATATATATATATATATATATATATACATGCATGGCATAAACGTTTGTTTTGAGCCCCACCAACAAAGAAGGGGAAAAAAATAAACACAAATAGAAGAGAAAACGCAGATGCATGTAACTCTCGGCTGCAAGAGATGCCACAGCATCCCCAAAGCGCGACCAGCAAGAGAGGGCGAACAGACTAAGTAGACAACAACAAATAATTCCAACACACATACATATACATTACAAAAAGGTGCAGGGTTAAATAAACAACATCAATCTGTCTATTCATACATCTGTTACCCAAGCACATGTACACAATGAACCCCCTCCCCCAAGAAAAAAAAAAAAAAGAAAGAAGAAAGATAAAAGAATACAAGATTCTTGTGACTTTTCGTCTGGTCTGTGGGAGTGCTTAGGAAAAGGCCTTTTTCCCTTTGTTTTCTGTTCGACTTCTCTGCAGTGACAACGCCAGCGGTCAGTAAATTGATCCTGCAGTGTTTCATTACGGGTATACAATTTGAGGGTAGTCCTCACTCGCCTTGCGTGCACGCAGTTGCATCAAATATTCCTGGCGATCCACCACACGGCGGAGGATATCCATGTTGGTCTGATTAAGAGGCCTCTTAACGATGGCACGGACCTCGCGTAAAAGGTCGTGAAGCTGCGCTTCCGACGCCGCCGACGCCTCCTTCCTTTTCATTTCATTAAAGTAGTCCAACCTGTAATCCTCATGCGTGCCTCTCTGTTGAATATCTTTAAGCTCGTCTACGTCCATCTCGACGTTTCGACGAGCCTCATGTTCATCGAGGATGAGGGCTTCCAAATCCTCCAACTTCTGCTGACAGACGCTGCTGACATCACTGTCCTTGTCACGCACTCCAGTTGGCCTCTTGAAGGCATATTACCAAATGTGTCGCAAAGACCCGAGGCAGCCGTGTTCTTTGCAAGGACTCTGTGCGGACCAGGCTTCCAGCCGTATGTCTCCCCTGCATGCACACAACACGTCGCATCGGGACGGCTTTTCGTGCAGCTTACGGCATGTGTTTGTGTTGCCGAGCGCAGCTGTGCCGCTTTGAGGCGCCAACTGCCCGGGTGAGCCACGGCCCGTGGGATGCAAGGACAGCCACCTGTCGCAAGGTAGTAGTTGTTCGTGCGGGGTTGCGCGAGCATCTTATAGTTCGGAAGTCCCTGTGGGTGCCCGTAGCAGTCACACTGGTGATATTTCTTTTGATGCCGCGCCGCCACCGTGTAGGAGCCCTGCATGGGCACACCGTCATCATGAGGCTTTGCCTTTGTATTCAAATCGGCCATCGTTTTACACGACGTCCTGCAGTATTATTTGCCTGTGAAAAATAAAACACAGATGTCACAGTCTTACACTTCTCCTCTTCCTCTTCCTCCTCCTCCCCCTCGCTCTCGATCTCGATCTCCAAAGCTACTTTGGTGTAGACTCTCCTTTTCCCCTTTATGTATTCTTCTAAATATCAAAAGGAATATAATAATAAAAGAAACAGAGGCAAAACAACCCAAAAGTATCCACAAACCGCACACACACACACAGAACGAGGGAAAGAAAAAAAACGCAAGAAACAAGAAGAGATAAAAAAAAAAAAGGAAAACACCGAGGTGCAGTCAATAATAAACAGAATTACATGGGTAATGGCACAAAGGTGGAATAATCGTGCGAATGTGTTCCCTGTTTACATGCGGTACCTCGCCAACAAAATGGCGTAAAATGTTCGCCAGTACATTGATTAAAGTTAAACATTGCGACAAACTATGATGCCAATAAAAAGTTTATTCCCCCCCCCTCAACCCCTCAAATAAACCCTCTCACACACACACTAGTACACAGCTCCAATAACAGCGGTAATAGGCCACACTGCCAAAAGGGATGCCTACTGAAAAAGAGAGAGAGGGACAGAGAGAGAAGGAAAGAGGAGCAGATGACAAGGCACCAAATACATACATTTCAATGAAACCTATGATACGCCCTACTCTCAAATTATCGGTTTCTTGTTGTGGACCAAGTTTCCTGCTTTTTTCCCTTTTTCCCGCAGATATTTCAGTCTCTCTTGCTCCTCAAGAAGGTAATACAGGCGGATGATGTTCACCTTCGATCCCACAGGCTGCCTCGTGACAAACCGCAGCTCCTCCATCACCTTCTCGTACTGCTCTCCCACCGTCTTTGCCTCATCCTCTCCACCCTGCCTTTCTGCGTCTCGGCTGGCCGCAGCTGCCAACAGCATTTCCGCGTGACGGCTGCCGCGAAGGCCGAGTTTTTTTTCCAACTCCTCCAGCTGATCCTCAGCGCTTAGGCGATCCCGCATCTCATCACGCAGTACAGCCTTAAGGAACTCTTTGCGGTCCTGCATCCGCTCGTACTCCCTTTCTTCCCGGGTCTTTCGCCTTGGCTTTCCAATGGCCGGAAACTCGTGCTGCTTTGCTGTGCCACCGTAGTTGCGTGAATTGGGAAACAGCAGACGCGTGCCAGTTTCCGGATCACGAACAGCAGTGTTCTCTGCCGCAATCTCGTCCGCTGGATGCACCTTGTGTTCCCCGGGACCATATGCGTGGTACGTGTTCACTGGCATCACCCTGTCACGAGTCATGGGATTCCTACTGCAGAACAACGCACCCA
>NW_001849007.1:3024-4942 GCF_000209065.1 Trypanosoma cruzi | reverse complement strand
TAATACCGATGGCCTGATCGTCATGTGCCATACTTTATTTCTGCTGCATTTATTAACAGGCATAGAAAAGAATATGTGCATACAAATACATATATAATATCACACGTGAGGGACATCCGTAACAGTAATGACAAGGCCAACCATATAAAGGAAGCTAAGCCGCAGACACACACTATATATATAGGGAGAGAGAGAGAGAGAAAAAAAAAAGGGGGAAAACATTGTTGTTGCTTTTTGGTGTTGTTTCGTTTCACAAAAATTGTCTCTACCGTCATGTGCAGCACCTTCAATCACGGCCCCAGTGAGTCCTCACCATCACTCTTTTTTACCATGGAAGACAATGGCAACCAAGAAATATCCGACTCAGACGGTGAAGAAGAGTCCCCGTCGTCACTTCCGCTCATGGAGTCTTCAGGCAGGCTGCCGTTTGCGAAGGAGTTTTGGATCATCGTTCTAATTGTGCCGCGCGCAACGGGCCCGTGACGGTGCAGGAATTCATTCAACATGTTGTCGGGGCAAGGGGCTGAGCCAAGCAAAGAGTCGCGGATGGCCACGTCAAGTTCATACGGCGGGAAAGGCCGATCCATTTCCCAGCCACCAGGAACCAAAGGAGTGCAGCAGCAGCAGCAGCAGCGGCAGTATAAGGTAACGTGGCACGTGAAACCCGCACAAGATGACGAACAAGCAGATTTGCCTGTTGCCGAGGCAGAGCGCATACGCGGTCCGAGGATCAGTGCGGAGCAAAACCAATTCCAGAGGATGAGGGTGCGGCGCCGTCACGCCACGGAGATATCGCCAGCTCGGGCTGGGTGAAGCCCCAAGTCTTTTTGCGCGGGCTTCCAGAAGCACAGCGGAGCCACGGCGTAAGGCTTGATTCCGTTCCTCCCTTTTTCGGGTACATTCGGCTCGAAGCAGGCTGTCTCCGGGTGAGGCAATGTGTGTGCTTCGTGTGCTGCTTCGGCGGCGGGCTCGGCTTGTTCCATTTCGTGAGTCCATATTATTTTGGGGCTGTCACGGCTGCCGCGCGGGATATGGCGCTCAGCGGCTCGCACGATACCTCTGCGGATGTCCAACCATGTGGACGCGGTGGCAGGGAATGTTTCACACAACGATGTGGAAGCAGGCCAACCCGCTTTACGCAGGGCAAGGGTGGCTTTCTTCCGCCGAGGCAGCGTGTTTGCTAGTCGTGGAGTCCCATCGTCCATCTCTACCAAGTAAGATATTCAGCAGTGGTCCGAGTCCATGTAAGGGGCGGATGCCCAGTGGGAGATGCGTAGGGCGCAATACGCAGTCACGTCAGGGGACGAGACATTACGATGTGTGATCCGTGTTGCCTGCGTCGGGTAATTTGCCAGCCCAAAATCCATATCGATTAAAATAGCGGCGAAATTATCGCCTCCAGTCCTTGATGGTATATATGACTGTCCCAGAGTTCACGATGCAAATTCAGGTCACCCGCGATAATCTCTTCGGGTCCAAGCGACGAACGATATTGATAAATGCTGATTCTTGAACAGTTTCCGTGGGGGGTTGCAGAGATTCACTACGCAAATGCTGCGACAGCCCGGTGGAAATACACGGACAGCAATGGTCTCCAGGAGGTCGGTGCCAGGGAGCGACAGACACTCGCACGGCAGAGAGTGGCGCACCAGAACGGCAACGCCACCACCACGCCCAGTGCGGCCTGAAGTTAGTCACTATGGCCAGAGCATTTTGTCGCTACGTCACCACGGTTACTTATTTCCTGCAGAAGAACGGTGTCAGATGGACGCTGCTCCAGTCGCGCAGCAAATGCAATCTTTTTACGGACGAGAGGCCTGCAATGTTAAGCTGCCAAATATTGATGAAGCCATCCTCCTCGGGCCAGGGTTCTTGTGGACGTCACCGCCACGGGTGACATCAACGGCGGACCGCAGCG
>NW_001849007.1:0-2924 GCF_000209065.1 Trypanosoma cruzi | reverse complement strand
ACCGGGCATGGCGTGGAACCTTCTCGGGGAGTGAAGTCGTCTTGGTCTCCGTCGTGCTCGCGGCAACGCCCTGCTGCAGAGATATTATACGCAGCCAGAGCCCAGCACCGCGAAAGGGCACGGACCCCATTGCTGGAGTACACTGCAATACCCATATATCGTGTAATTGTCGTTAAGTTCTTACCCACAGTCACAAAAAAAGGAAAATCATTTAGGGGCACACACAACCACAGCGGGGCGTCAGAAAACAAACAAACAGGATGAATGCTGAAACGCAACACTGCACGGCTGCCCACGCTGCGGCAAGTCGCAGGACACATGCCGGAAAGTAAAATAAAACAAAGTTAAATCGGTCATCCATTATGAACTCACTCAAAAACAAAACGAAAAACAAAACTGCACGCTGCTGCGTGAATTCCAAATCGGTGCGCATTTCTCGCCTGCAGATAAAAGATAAGAAAATACGTCACATTCCTTCCAGTCGTTCAAACACCCGGTGCCCACACATTTATATCCCACTGGGACACTCGGCGCGGTTTCGTGTCCCCACTCCATTGTCTCTTTTATTAGCCGGCACCATCGGCGTGGCACACAGTGCCGAGCGCGCCTCTGGTCACTAGAAAAAGCACTGAGTGAATCCCGTAATTGTCGGAGGAACACAACACAAAAGAAAGGAATAAAACAAAAACCCCGCGGTGCAGTCCCCGGAGGAAGAGCATGCTTCCACATGGAGAAAAAGCCCTGCACAGCAAGAAGGGCGCAAAGTAAAATAAAATTAAAACCAGAAAAAACAACGCGTCCACAAAAAGTGGCAATTACTTTAAAAGAGCGCGTGGCCAGACGCATATGTCCCAGCTGGTGGCAGGAAGTCCTCACCGCGATTTCTCAGTAAAGGGCCACAATGCCGCACAGCAGCACCCGAGAGACGCCCCCCACGCATGGAGCCGTCACCGTTTCCTTTTTTATCGTCGCTCTTCTTGACCATTTTTAGTTCACCGACACTCAGTGGGCGGTTGTACAGAAAGACGCTCGTCACTGTCACATTGCTGTTGATGTCTCCCTCACCTCCACCAAAAATAGAATTGTGTGATTTCATGTCCCAGCGTCTCAGGTGTCGCTATATTCTCTGGGCTCCCCACAATCACACCATTCACGTACACGGAGCCCTTGTTGCCGTCCTGCAGCACGAGCGCCACCTGATATTCTCTCCCCAGCTCCCAAGTGGTGCTCGATGTCGTTTTCTTCCCATCAAACACCGTCTCCCACGTTTTATTCATGCTGTACGACAGCCCAATGAAGTTCGTGCTGACGGGTGCATCCAGACCCGAACCCAGCAGAGAAGTGCTCCCCTTCGCAACCTGGTGGATGGACACCGTCGCCACAAGAGTGAATCTGCGGTTCACAAAGCTGTACTGTCTGTTATCCTCCCGGCTGTTCACAGGCCATGTTGCCATGGATCCAGGCCCCGTGAATTTGAACCCGTCATGGACCCTCACCGCATTCATGACCTTTGCATTCACGCAGCGGTAATCGTCGATCCACGTGTCGCCACCGGACGACGTATTGGACAGGAATCCAACCAGACCAGTCGTGGGTGTGGACGAAGCGGAAAAGGAGGCGTCAAGCTTTGCCCAAGTACTGAGGGTGGACCTGATCGTCTTCAGCTCATCAGTCAGGCGGGCAAGTGAAATGACACTGCCTTTTTCTTTGGCCCTCTCCTGTAAAAGGTGCAACGCACCATCCGAGTACAGCGCGTTTGAAAACGTCTCATTCACATTATCCTCCACAAAAAGCGGTCCAACATGAAACGTGCGGTTGTTGTCCGTGACCCAAAGGTAGAGCGCATTGGCCCTTTTCTTCCCCGAGGTGTACTCTCTCTGAGTGTACAGCATGACCTTCCTTCCCTCAATGGTGGCGGTGGTGAGGGCTCCCACACGAAAAATTTCGTATAGACGAACTCCTGGTTGTGGCCTGACCCACACGCCTGAGAGTGTCCCGATAGCCTCCGTCCACGTTTTCCCCATGTCACGCGACTCGTACACACTCTGGCCATTCTCGCAGTCAACGATCATGAGAATTTGTCCCGTCTGCCATTCGGTGATGCGGGGATCAAGGCATCCTACAGGAGAAATGCTCTCTGGGAACACCCAGTTATTACCTTGTCCGTCGAATAAGTGATCATGGAGAAGGGGTAATTTTTCCCATTCACCACCAGGGGAAACACAAGCGTGTCATTCTGCATCACAATGCCTGAACCACCAGCAGTCACAACATCTCTCAGCTGATCTTGAGTGTGTTTGGGGATCTGTTGTGAAAGCGACTTGGGCTCAGCCCAGCTGATCATTGTACTCTGCCTGCCGTCCGTGGACTGCGTGGCCACACCCTCAACCAGTTGAATATCCCAGCCATCTTTTACCCACATATCATCATCGCTGTCATATCCTACAGTATCGCTTCCCACAAGCAGAAACATCTTATTTTCCCTTGCAACTGCTGTGGCCCGGTACAAAAAACACAAACGATCATTGCCATTCCTACTGCCAAGCACGGTGTGTGCCCTCCACTCCTTCTTGGTGATGATCCCAGTAACAATGGATGGCCACTTCTCCGCAGCCTTGATGTATCCAGCCACAATGTCGGGAGAATAAACCCCAAGCATGTTCATGGGCGTTATACTCGGACAAGCCTTCAGCAAAGGCAACCATTACTCCGCCAGCACGGAAGAGAGAGGGTGAGACAAATGCTCCCTTCAATTCACATGGCCCAGTGCCATCTCTTGACACCACCAGCGTCTTCTTCGGCACAAAAACATCGATCTTCTGCGCCACTTGCACAGCCCCGGAATTACTCTCCACCGCGTGCGCAGCTCCACTGCCACAGCAAATAATCACGACAAGGAGGAGCACCGCGGAAGTAAACACACG
>NW_001849006.1:2218-4887 GCF_000209065.1 Trypanosoma cruzi | reverse complement strand
AACTCGAGGTAATTTCGCGCTACATTTTTCGTCAAGCGGATCATCTTCACCTGTTCAAAGTGGCATGATTAATGCTGCAGCTCGCACTGGATGAACAGCCCAGCAGTTTCAGGGCGTCTGAGCGGATGTCACCGGTCACAGACTGCAAAGACGGTGCTGGTGGTCGGTACGACGAAGCAACGGTGGTGCCCGAGACGTACGACAATAACGTTATGTCGTGAGGCTTCTGCGTATCCTCGTCGTTCCCCTCGTCATCGCGCAGCAGTGCCTCCAGTCCGCCACGCCGCGGCTCGCGCAGCTCCTGTCAGTGGCGGTCCTCCGCGTACCACACAACGACGCTGTACACAGTGGCCGCAAGCAAAGCAGTGGTCAGCAGAAATACAGTAGCCGCGTACGCCCTCGCACCGCCGTCGCTCGGCGCAAGGTGTTTCGCCGCGCTCACCAGGCACAGCGCCGCAAGGAGCACAAAGCTCGCCGCGTGCATCACCGTCAGGAAGGCCGAGCGCACCATGTTCGTGAAGGCAACCACGCCCGCACCCGCAAGCAGCACAGCCGCCATGCAGAAATACTGGACGTCGCAGCCTCCCACGGGCGGGTGCACAGCCGCAATCAGGCACACCACACACAGCGCCGACAGCTGGAACACGCACCAGTACACGTGGCTGCCCCTCATGTTCGTCAGCATGCCGCCGTACATCCGCTGCTGCGCCGCGGGGTGCCAATACCCGACGGGGTACAGCAGGCGCTCGTGCAGCGGCTTCCTCGAAAGCTGCCAGTACCTCTCGAAGCTCGCACCCACGTGGCGGGCAATCAAGTAGCACACGCCAGCAGGGAACGCCACACCGTACAGCACCCCAACAACTCCAACCACGCGGTGCTGCACGCGGGCGCCGGGCATCGCCAGTGCAAACACGGAGCCAAAGAATATGCCGAGGTGCATCGCGTGCGCCACAACGTACGTCAGGCTCGGGAAGCGCATCGCAGCCCACGCACTCGCCGCGTCCACGCCGCGCCACCGCTGGAAGGCCGCCGTCACACCGCAGTGCACGCACCCGAACACAGCGGCGAGCAGCGCGTTGCCCACCACCATCCACAGCGGGTCAAGGGCAGCAAACACCGGCAGGAAGTACGGCAGCGCAACGGTTCTCGCACGCTCCTGCGCCGAGGCGCACGGCATCCTCGCGAACACGACAAGCGCCTGCATCTCCAGGACGGATCCCAGCCCGCCGGTCACCACCACGGCAACAGCCGCCGCACCCGCAACGACGCCGGTGATCGCCTAGAGGGCGCCGGCTGCGGGCAGCGTGTCGGACGCGATGGTGAAAGATCCAAGTAGCAAACCCTTGCAGCCGCCAGACACCGCCACAGCGTCGCAGCGAATGACTATCGTCTCGTCGGCAGCAATGAAGTAACCGCGGTGCACAGGCACAGCGAGCTCCAGGACGGCGGACGGATTAGTCGCGTTGCGCACCCACGTCGCGTTGCGCACCCACGTCGCGTTGCTCAGCATCGCTCCCCACGGACCACCAAACCCGCGCGGCTGCGCCGTCGACACCGGCACGAAGCTCAGGTGCGTGCCGAGCTGCGGGTCGCCTGCCCAGCGGAACGGCGGCGGCAGCGCCACCACCAGCCGCCGTCGTCGTCACGGCGAGTGTCGGGCACGCCACGTCGCTCCACCACAGCGTGCTGCTCACCGACGCCGTCGGGGTCCGCGTGGGCGGCAGCGCCACCGTCTCCGTCACCTGCAGGATCTCCGTCGGACTGTAGTGCGTAGGACTGTGGTGCGTTGCGCTCAGGTTCGGCGTCGAACTTGGTGTCGGGCTGCGCGTCTCCGTCAGCGTCGCCGTGTGGCTCAGCGGCGGCATGGCGGGCGTGCGGTTGCACCCGTCCACGTGCGGCAGGTACACCGGCAGGCAGTCGCGCCCGTACCCGCCCTCAGCACAGCGACAGCCGCACGACCCCGACATCGACATCGTCGCAGCACCAAAGCAGTGCACGTCGGCATCGCACACACCACACGCCACGGGGCGGAATTCCCCGATGATGCCGGCGGACCTGTACTCCATCGGCTGCAGCGCCTGCCCGTTGAGCGTCAGGCACCCCACGACGAACCTTCGGCCGGCGCCCCCAAGCGCTACGGTGCCGTCCATCACGACGGGCCCGCTGCCGGCATTGCCATAGAGCGTCAGCGTGCTCTGCACGAGATCCGCACGGCGCGGGTACGACGGCACAGACAGAAGCCTGCCGCTGAGGCTGTTGCCGCGCACCGACAGCCACGACCCGGACACAAACGACGCCAACCCCCGCAGCACCAGCAGCGCGCCATCGGTCAGCGCACCGGCGTTGTCGTTCACTACGACGGCGGACGCGTTGGCCTCCACACCGCTGCCAAACACCAACCCATGTGCGGCGTACACCTGGCTCCCCGACACGCGAAGCACAGCGCCCCCTGACGCCACCACGCACGCACTCGCGTACAACGCATATTCGCCACCGAGCACAGCCGCGTCCAGCGCAACACCGCCGCCGACAAGCTCCAGCACCGCGCCGTCCACCACCACCGTCCGCCCACCAGTCATCACCGTCACGAGAGCAACGCCGGACACAACCAGCACGGACCGCACAAGCCGCAGGCCCGACAGCACCAGCACCGGTGCGTACGGCGAGGA
>NW_001849006.1:0-2118 GCF_000209065.1 Trypanosoma cruzi | reverse complement strand
CGGTCAGCACAAGCGCACCGTTCAGCGCCTCCACATCGCACACCGACAGCTCCACCGGCCCGCTCTCGTCGCTCCCCGCCGCCACCGCACCGCGCAGCGCTCCACCGCCCATCACGTACAGCACGGCGCCGTTACGCAGCGACACGTTCTGCACAACGATCCGCACGCCATCCCGCGCCATCCACGGCACGTAGAGCACCGGGCTCACGCCGTCCAGCACAACGTGGCGCAGCGTCACCTCGCTCGCACCGGCAGGCACGACGAACACCGACCGCACCGTCACGCCCTCGCGGACGAACACACTCGACGCAGTGCACACAGCAGACGGCAGCGCGGGAGCTCCCACAGGCACGCACGCCTCGCCGTACCCGCCGCTGCCGCACACGCACACGCACACACCGTCCTTCATGCTCGCCGACGCCGTCCCGGGCGCGTAGCAGTACGTGTCCCTGTCGCAGGCGTCGCATCCAACAACGTCGATGCTCCCAGCGTCGCCAAAACCTGTCGCTGCGTACTCCTCCGACGTCGACAGGACACGTCCACCAGCGTCGTTGCACGCCACCATCAAATGCGCCCCAGCCGCAAGCGACAGGCTCACCAACAGCATCCGCGGCAGCAGCGCTCGGTTGCGCACAAAGCTCAGCGTGCTCCCAGCAGCGGTCACGGCGCCAGCAGCGTAGAGCATCCCCCTCGAGACGCCGTCGTGCACGTTGCCCCTCGCCAGCAGCATCGACCCGCCAGCCAGGCTCACCGTCGAATAAAACGCCACCGCGTAGTCCGACACGCTCACAGCCCCACGCACAGACACCGCGTGCTTGCACAGCAGGAAGTCGCTGCCAACAAACGCCACCACGGAGCCGCCACTGGTCGCAACACCGCCCTCCACCGACACGCACAGCTCCAGCGCCGTCTGCACCAACACGCCGTCAAGCACCACCGCGCTCGACAGCAGGTCCACGCCGCCGCCAACGTACACCTTCGACCCGCCCGCCTGCAACGACCTCAGCACAGTGCTGCTCACACGCAGCTGCGTCTGCAACAGCGACGTCGCGTGCAACACAAGCGGCGACGCCACCGCGTCCGTCAGCCCGCTCAGCTGCGAGTAGCGCATCGGCCTCGGCGTCACAATCGTCGAGTCACGGACCGTCACGTTCGTGTGTGCCGGCAGGTTGTGCACAAACACAAGCGAGCAGTAGCTCCCGGACAGCCCGCTCACGCTCACCTCCAGGCTCCGGTCACTCGCCGCTGTAGCCCCGCACGTAGATCTGCGCACCGCCGTCGCACACGCAGTTCCTCAGTTCGATGCGCAGTGTACCGGGAAGCATCGCCGCCACGTCGAACACAACAGCCACGCCGTTCGTGATGTACACGCCGTCCATCAGCACCGTGTCCACGGCGCGGCCAACCGTGATGGCTCTGTCCACCGTGCCGCCCCGCAGTCGCAACATCACCGCATGCGCCGCGGGCATCCACGCAGCAGCAGCAACAAGCGCCAGCACAAAAAGCAGCGCCACACGCACAGCTGCAATGGCCCTGCACCACACACGGTGCCAGCTGCGCGGATACGCACCCACCGCAGACCACATCCACCGACCCAAACACATATCAACAGGGCTGTCGTGGCGTGTCGCACTCGCCCCGTCGACCATTACTCCTGTCTATCAAATCCTTTCCTACAAATGGCAAATTTAATAACACGATTCATCAAAATCGTTATCCAATTGCTACTAGTTCTAATAATGCAAGTAATCCCCAATACCTTGAAACGATAGTTGTGGTGGTGAAGCCAAATTATCTCTAGCTGACGCTCAAAATAAGAATAAAATGCAGTAACAACAGTAACCAAACACAGTGGCACGCAGAAGCATCCGGTAATACACAATCCCCACCAAAGCACAACAACCGACAGAAAGCAGCGCAGATGCCACAATCACGCCAGTGACACCCTCGCCCTCCCACCGCCCACGCAGTCCCAGACAACCACCATGCAGAGTGGTAAGATCCCGGCAAAAGGCCAGATTATTGTTGGCACCGCTCCTGTTACCGAACGACTCCATCACAGTGCAGTACCAATGCCGTGAAAGACACACAAGGGCCGAGGCAGACCACGTGGCAGCA
>NW_001849005.1:1553-4876 GCF_000209065.1 Trypanosoma cruzi | reverse complement strand
CGCCACCCAACAACGTACAGGCTCGCTCCGCCCACAAACGTGCAGTCCGCCAGCGTCACGTTGCGCACGCTCCCCGACATCGACGCCACGTCCACCACGACGTCCGCCGCAAAGGTCACATCAACGTAGCACACCACCGACGTCCCGAGACCGGCGTTCACCTCCTCATCCACACGCACGTCACGCACGCACAAGTCGGCTCCGTCGGTGCTCGGCGGCTCGGGAACAGCAACGGGCAGGCACGCATCGCCGTAGCCGCCCTCAGCACACGTGCAGGCGCAGCCATCACTCGACGCCGTCGTCGTGTACGCGGGGAAGCACGACGCTGCGAGGGTGCATGGATCACTGCAGTTTAAGATGGTGACATTGTACACGGACGGAACACTGTATTCCACTCCTTCCTCGCCGCTCACAGTGTTGCACGCAGCCACAATCGCTCCGTTTGTGAGATCGCGGGAACTTTGAGGTATCAGCAGCATTGTTGGCGAGACGGTGTTGGACATGAATCGGTTGCCAGACACAGACATCGTGGAATCGCGGAGATTCACCGTGGGGCTCAGCACAGCAAACGCATCCCGTGGAGACACGCGGCAAAGGTTGCCGTTCAACTGCAGCCAGGAGTTGTAGTAGATGTTGGCGGCAAAAGTTGAATAAAACACAGCCAAGTTTCCCTGCATGTCGTTGCCATGAAACACAACCGCTGACCGAGACTCCACACGTGATGTCCAAAGAAATAAAATGAAGTACTTCACCGGTCTCGTCACAGCGTTGCCTCGGATCACCACGGCAGAGTTGTTCATTACACTTAGTGAAAATGATTGGCTAGACCCTTCAAGATATATCAGCGTACTGTCACCGCCAGCCATATGAAACGTGTTGCCCACCACCGCAAACACGGAGTGCCACAACACACTCAGCGCAGATCTGATAACGTAAATGGCGCTTGACGATGCCGTCACGCTCTGAAATACATTGCCACTGAACACCGCCGCGGAGCCGTTGCTGATCGCCAGCCCATTCATCACAACGCACGACGGCCTCCCAAGGCCCAAACCCGACCGAGGGATCAGTCTCGTGACCGTAAAGCGGTTCCCGCTGATCGTGATGTTCGTGTGCGGTGGAAATCCACCCTTCGGGCTGAGAAGCGCGTCACGGAAAGTGTTGCCGGTGACAACAATGTTCAGCGACCCCACAGCGGCGTTCGCGTTGCCCAACAGCAACAGCAGGGCGCCGTCCCTCCACGTGCATCCATCAAACGTGACGTTCGCCACGTCGCCCTTCATCCCCCCAATCAGCACCGTCAGGCTCATGCCGCCCCCGCTGAACGTCACGTTGCGGTAGCACAGCCACGACAGCCCGCTGCCCACTGCCTGCGCCACCTCGGGGTACGCCATGTCGCTGATGCACTCACCAACCGGCGGTGGTGGTGGTGCTGGCGGCGATGGCAGTGGCGGGGGAGATGACGGCGGTAACGGTGGCGGGCCAGCAGGCACAGGCGCCGGGACGCACACATCGCCGTGCCCTCCAGCAGCGCACTGGCACTTGCAGTCAATGACCGCCGTCGTCAGCGGGGCAAAGCAGTCGCCGTCCTTCGTGCACTCCCCGCACACTGCAACAGCCGTCACGTTGGTGATGCCGTTCAGATCCAGTTCAGCCGCCGTCGTCACCACCCGTCCCGCGACCGTCAGACACCCAGCAACAAACCGGTAGCCGGCGTCAGCCCGCGATAGCAAAGGAACAGACAACCCCGTCGAGCCCATCCTGCAGCCCGTCAGCGTCACAACACTGCTGCTGTCAATGGTCACAAAAGCGGATCCACTGTCGTAGAACATCGCACCCATTTCCACGTCGTTATCGCGCCAATCCAACCAGCTTGACGCTGAACAGTCCACAAGTCATCGTTATAGATGGCGTAACGAGCTGAGCCGCTGTTCCCCGCCACGCGCAACACGCTGTGATCCGACACGCTGAATCCGTGGTGTTGATACAGCAGGCTTACCCCGGAGAACATCGTATTGTTGAGCAGCGCAAAAACGGAGTGGCCACTCACACTGAGCCTGTACACGTAGAACAGGTATTTGTATCCCTCAAAGCTGCAGTACCGCACGTACAGCGAGCTGCCACCCACCAGCGCCAGCGTCCCGGTCGAGTACAAACCAAACGCATCATGCTTCGTTGCATGCGCTTTGACGTTGCTCACCAACAGCGTTGACGCATTCAACACGACGTCGTGCAGTACCACAACGTTCCACATGTTGTACACAGTACCCGATAATTCAAACTCGAAGTTCTGTACCGCATCAACCTCCGTGATGGCGATTTCGCAGCGCTGCGGGAGGGCAAGTGAAAACACAACGACAGAGGACCGCATCACCGCCTGGCTCACGCGGATCAGGACGCCGGATGACTCGGCCGCCTCATTACCCCCAACAAACTGCAGCGCGGCACCCTCACGGAAAGTACACCCAGTGAGCGTGATGTTGATGGGGAGATGCAGCGGCATCCTGTTGAGAGAGAACGTCAACACAGCACCCACGCCGCTGAACGTCACACCCGCGTAGCAGTGGTGCGTCTTCCACATGTTCAGCGTGAGGCTCGTCAGCGTCTGGTTCACCACGCAGCTCGTGTCGTCGTCCACGGCTCTCTCCGGCACGGGTGGCACAACCGTGGTGGGCACCTCGAAGGGAAGACACGACGCGCCGTGCCATCCGTCCTTGCAGCTGCACGAGCACGAGCCGCGGTCCACCAACTCCGTCCCGGGCTTGAAGCACGCCGCGTCATCGTTGCATGTGCCACACCTGAACACCACCACCTCCTCCGGAAACACGCCGGCGTACGACACCTCCTCATCGCCCTGCAGGTTGCATCCAACCACAAACCGCTCGGGTGACGTCGCAACAATGCTCGATTTAAAAAGCTTGGCAAAGAGTGCGCTTCCCTCCACCTGACGGTTGTTTGCAAGCACCGCGGTGGTGCCGCTGCCCGACAAATAAATTCTTTGCCAGGAATACTGAATGGTTAATACTGAGGCTGCACCCACGCTGTTGCCCTCCACACGCCACTGCGCACCACCCTCAAGTGTCACCGAAGCAGACAAATACACCAGCGCGGGATCAAAAATTTCCGTCCCACCAGCGAAGGTGCAGTCCGCCACTCGCAGCAGCCCCGCAGAGTTCACGGTGGTATCCCCAAAAATATAAATGCCATTGACTGACCTCATCGTGTTGTTCTCCACGTCAAAGTAGCCACCATTCTTCAAATCCACAGCATTAACGCAAACAGATGATTCCACACCGTCATCATCCTTCGTTGTGCTCAGCGTA
>NW_001849005.1:0-1453 GCF_000209065.1 Trypanosoma cruzi | reverse complement strand
CCAGTATCTGGGAGCTCGCGCCGAAATCACCCCTGAACTCCAACTCACCAGAATCCAGCATCGAGGATGTCACGCTCACGTGCACGCGCGTACCACTCCCCTTGATCGACAGGCCCACGAGGACGCACTGCAGCAGCGTGATGTTGAGTGTCTGTTGTGGTGCGTCGAAATGTGACAGGTCCAGCACAATCGCGGCGGTGAAGGTCACGTTGACGAAGCACAGAACACGCACACCGGGATCAGGATCGTCCACGGAGCTGATGCTGCCACCGTGCACGCAGCGGACCTCCGTGTCCTTCGCATCGGGGAGCGGAAGCGGTCCAAGGCCGTCCGGAACCGCAGCTGGCAGACACGTGTCACCGTAGCCGCCAGCAGCACACACGCACTCACAGCCGCTGATGCTGCTCGTCCTCGCAGCGAAGCACACGGAGTCCATGGTGCACGCACCACAGTCCAACACCATCACGGGCACTCTAATATTGAGCTCTTCTTGGTAATTCGTCACAGGTGAGCCTTTTGCCTCGTTGCACATGCCGTAGATGATCGGGCGCGCGTCGGATGGTGGTGACCAGTTGCTCGTCATTTGTGCGATGGTCGACGAGTACGAGCCATACGTGAAGTTGTTGTCAAGTATCGACCACACACTCCGATCGCGGAACACCATGCCGTAGTAGGCAGCCACATACACAACGTAGGCCGAGCGGAACTCGTTGTTGCGGTGCACCAGCCAGCTGCCGCCAGTCACAGTCAGCGTTTCTGCAATGAGCATGACAAAGCCGAGACGGAAAGTGCTGGACACAATCTGCAGAACGCTGCCGCCATCCACCGCGACATCCCTAAACACACACGCGCCTTTGCCATATTCGGTGCTCGGCGCACTCCACGAGCTGTTCTGTATGGAGAACACGGAGCCGCCGACAACACGCAAATCTGACGCAAGAGCGTAAATCACGTGTGTCCGAGACACGACGCAGTTGTCCATGTAAAAGACGCTGGACAGATTCGCGACGAAGCCGCGCTCCACGAGCATCGCAGCGCACGAGCCCCCGCCACACGCCAGCGACGACCGCGTCATGACAAACCGTGTCGACAGAAGCCGGACACTGTCCAGGACAAGCGCGGGGCCGTACCGAAATCCCTCAAAGCCAGGGGTCGTCGGCACGTACTGCGACCCGCCAACCGTCGCGCGCAGCGTTGAGTTCGCCAGCAGCACACTCGAGTGCAGCGGCATCGCGCCATGCAGCACAATCACGCCCTCCAGCGACGTCACGTTCGTCATGTTGACGAGGGCGTGGGGCATCAGGCGCGCCGTGCTCTCGCTGAGGCCGCCAATCCGCAGCTGCGCACCGCCCGCAAGCACGCAGTGTCGCAGCGTCACGTTCAACGCGTCAGCGAACGCATCCATCGAGCGCAGGTCCACCGCCACAGTGATCGGCCCACTGAACACCACCGA
>NW_001849004.1:1177-4861 GCF_000209065.1 Trypanosoma cruzi | reverse complement strand
TGTGGGAGAAGACAATGCCGCGGGCGGAAAAAATGGTGCAATGCCATCTGTCCCGCCTCCCCTTGTGCGGTGCCGGTTGCCTGCGCGTGCTCCTCCCGTCCGTTGCGTGTCTCCTCCAGCCGCTGCAGAAGGGGCTCATCAACGGGCTCCGACCCGAATAGTGCGAGGACGCGGTCATAGTCCACACCCCTCGGGCCCGTGGCGGCAACACCCCACGGCGTCACAACGTCCTCCTTGCGCTCTGTGCGGCTGGCATCATCCCCACGCGTCGTGGCACAACTTCGTCCTCCATGACCAACGGCGCAGCAAAGCGTGAGATGCGACGCATCACAAAAGAATCCAGACGACTACTTCGCCCGTGCACCACAGTGCCACACCGGACTGAAAACAAACAGGCAGGAGGAGAGAGGCAGGAGAAGAGAGGCAGGAGGAGAGAGGCAGGACTTCGGGACAGCACACACCACCTGATGCCAAACGAAAAAAAAAACAAAAAAAAAAATGCACGCAGCGGGCTCCAACACCCAAGCGCTCACTTCTGCCGCAGCCAAGCCACAAACGCGTACCCTCCCACACATTATCCAGAACATACAAGACAATCAAATGAACACTGGCAGAAAAGAGTTAATAGACAAGAACCAATAAAAACAAAAATGAACAACACTGTCGGTGCGCCATACAATGACTGGCCGTGACGCGCAGCAGCCGTGGCCCTGCGCCATCTCCCCCCATCGGCCAGCACCGCACACCCGCCAATTCCACGCAGCGATATACACGCAGCAGCCGCTGGTGGTGGCGGATCACAGAGTGACAAAAGAAACGAGAAAGAATTACAAAACAAACACTATGAAGTTGGTGTAAACTAGAAAAGATAAATTAAAAGTATGGAAAAAGCTCTACACAATCGCTGGAAATTACAAGACAATCAAATGAACACTGGCAGAAAAGAATTAATAGACAAGAACCAATGAAAACAAAAATGAACAACACTGTCGGTGCGCCATAAAATGACTGGCCGTGACGCGCAGCAGCCGTGGCCCCGCGCCATCTCTCCCCATCGGCAAGTACCACACTCCCGCCACTCCTACCTGGTACTTTTCATAGGATGACGTAATCCACGGTGCCGTCTGTAGTTGATGCACGGTCCAGGAAGCTCTATGCGTTGGAGTGGGCGTCGACTGCCAGTGGCTGCGGCTGACGGTCAATGGTATCTGGGTTGCCTTCGTTGCTACCAATGATGCGCTCCCGCCGCGGCGGTGCGGGTAATCGGTACGACGACACGCTGGCGGTGCCTGAAGAGTACGACGATGAAGTCCTGTCGTCGTGCTTCCGCAACTCTTCGTCGCTCTCCTCGTCATCGTGCAGCAGCGCATCCAGCTCGCCATGCTGCGGCTAGCGCAGCCACTGCCAGTGGCGGTCCTCCGCGTACCACACAACAGCGCTGTACACAGCGATCGCAAGCAGCACAGTGGTCAGCAGCAACACGTTCGCCGCGTACGCCCTCGCCCCGCCGTCGCTGGGCGCAAGATGGTTGGCCGCGCTGACCACGCACAGTGCCGCAAGGAGCACAAAGCTCGCAGCGTGCATCACCGTCAGGAAGGCCGAGCGCATCATGTTCGTGAAGGCAACCACGCCCGCACCCGCAAGCAGCACAGCTGCCATGCAGATGTACAGGACGTGGCAGCTTCCCGCGGGCGGGTGCACAGCCGCAATCAGGCCCACCACGCACAGCACCGACAGCTGGAACACGCACCAGTACACGTAGCTGCCCTTCATGTTCGTTAGCATGCTGCCGTACATCCGCTGCTGCGCCGCGGGGTGCCAATACCCGACGGGGTACAGCAGGCGCTCGTGCAGCGGCTTCTTCAAAAAATGCCAGTACTTCGTGAAGCTCGCGCCCGTGTGGCGGGCAATCAAGTAGCACACGCCAGCAGGAAACGCCACACCGTACAGCACACCAACGACACCAATCACATAGTGCTGCACGCGAGCGCCGGGCATCGCCAGTGCAACCACGGAGCCGAAGAAGATGCCGAGGTGCATCGCGTGAGCCACGACGTACGTCAGGCTCGGGAAGCGCATCGCCGCCCACGCACTCGCAGCGTCCACGCCGCGCCACCGCTGGAAGGCCGCCGTCACACCGTAGTGCACGCACCCAAACACAGCGGCGAGCAGCGCGTTGCCCACCACCATCCACAGCGGATCAAGGGCAGCGAACACCGACAGGAAGTACGGCAGCGCAACGGTGCTCGCACGCTCCTGCGCCGAGGCACATGACATTTTCGCAAACACGCCGAGCGCCTGCATCTCCAGGATGGAGCCCAGCCCGCCGGTCACCACCACGGCAACAGCCGTCGCACCCGCAACAACGCCGGTGATCGCCGAGAGGGCGCTGGCAACGGCGGGCAGCGTGTTAGACGCAATGGTGAAAGACCCAAGTAGCACACCGTTGCAGCCGCCAGACACCGCGACAGCGTCGCAGCGAATGACTATCGTCTCGTCGTCACCAATGAAGTAACCGCGGTGCACGGGCACAGCCAGCTCCAGGACGGTGGACGGATTCGTCGCGTTGCGCTCCCACGTCGCGTTGCGCAGCATCGCTCCCCACGGACCACCAAAGCCGGTCGGATGCGCCGTCGACACCGGCACAAAGCTCAGGTGCGTGCCGAGGTGCGGGTCGCTTGCCCACCGGAACGGCGGCGGAAGCACCACCATCAGCAGTGTCGGGACGGCGCTCCCACCGCCGCGAATGTCGTTCTGCGTCAGGCTCCCACCAGCCGCCGTCGTCACGGCGAGTTTCGGACACGCCACGTCGCTCCACCACGGCGTGCTGCTCACCGACAGGCTCATGCTCAGTGACTCCGATGCCGTCAGCGTCGCCGTGTGGCTCAGCAGCGGTTTCTCGGGCGTGCGGTTGCACCCGTCCACGTGCGGCAGATACACCGGCAGGCAGTCGCGCCCGTACCCGCCCTCAGCACAGCAGCAGCGGCACGACCTCGACATCGCCCTCGTCGCAGCGGCAAAGCAGCGCACGTCGGCGTCGCACACGCTGCACGCCACAGGACGGAATTTCCCAATGATGCCGGCGGAACTGTAGTTGATCGGCTGCAGCGCCTGCCCGTTGAGCATCAGGCACCCCACGACGAACTTTCGGCCGGCGCTCCCGAGCTCAACGGTGCCGTCCATCACGACGGGCCCACTGCCAGCGTTCTTGTGAAACGTCAGCGTGCTCTGCACAAATTCCACACTGCGCGGGTTGGGAGGCACCGACAGGAGCGTGCCGCTGATGCTGTTGCCGCGCACCGACAGCCACGACCCGCAAACAAACGACACCGCCTCCCGCAGCACCAGCAGCGCGCCATCGGTCAGCGCACCGGCGTTGTCATTCACCACGACGGCGGACGCGTTGGCCATCACCCCGTTGTCGAACACCAATCCATGCGCGGCGTGCACCTGGCTCCCCGACACGCGCAAAACAGCGCCCTCCAACACAACCACGCGCGCACTCGCGTACAACGCATATTCGCCACCGAACACAGCCGCGTCCAGTGCGACACCGCCACCGACGAGCTCCAGCACGGCGCCGTCCACCACCACCGTCCGCCCACCAGTCATCACGGTCACGAGGGCAACGCCAGACACAACCAGCACGGACCGCACGAGCCGCAGGCCCGACAGCACTAGCAC
>NW_001849004.1:0-1077 GCF_000209065.1 Trypanosoma cruzi | reverse complement strand
ACGCAGTGCCCACGGCGGGTGCAGCGCGGAGCTCCCACAGGCACGCACGCCTCGCCGTACCCGCCGCTGCCGCACGCGCACACGCACACACCGTCCTTCATGCTCGCCGTCGCCGTCCCGGGCGCGTAGCAGTGCGTGTCCCTGTCGCAGGCGTCGCACCCAGCCACGTCGATGCTCCCAGCGTCGCCAAAACCAGCCGCTGCGTACTCCTCCGCCGTCGACAGGACACGTCCACCAGCGTCGTTGCATGCCACCCTCAAATGCGCCCCAGCCGAAAGCGACAGGTTTACCGACAGCATCCGCGGCAGCAGCACTCGGTTGCGCACAAAGCTCAGCGTGCTCCCTGCAGCGGTCACGGCGCCAGCAGCGTGGAGCATCTCTCTCGAGACGCCGTCGTGCACGTTGCCTTTCGCCAGCAGCATCGACCCGCCGACCAGGCTCACCGTCGAATCAAACGCAACCGCGTAGTCCTCCGTCGACGCAAAGTCGCTCCGCACAAGCGCCACAGCGGAGCCCGACACGCTCACAGCCCCACGCACAGACACCGCGTGCTTGCACAGCAGGAAGTCGCTGTCAACAAACGCCACCACGGAGCCGCCGCTGGCCGCAACACCGCCCTCCACCGACACGCAAAGCCCCAGCGCCGTCTGCACCGACAGCCCGTCCACGTACAGCGCACCGCGCGACGACAGCGCCACGCCGCCAACCACCAACACGCCAACAGCGTCGCGAAACACAGCCGCCACCTGCGTGCGCGCAATGGTCAGCACGCTCCCCGTCAGATTCACGTTGTGCACCACAAGGCACGCGGAGGCGTCGCCAAGGTCGTAGGCGCCGCGGTACGCAACGCGCTTCTCTGCAACCAGCACCGAGTCCACCACAGTGACGCGCGAGCCCGGCGGAAATCGGTTCGCCACCAGCACACCGCCGCCAGAACGCGACTCAAGCCCGCTGATCAACACATCGGCACGCTGGCCAGCAGGCGGGTCGGACAGCCACCCAACAACGTACAGGCTCGCTCCGCCCACAAACGTGCAGTTCGCCAGCGTCACGTTGCGCACGCTCCCTGACATCAAG
>NW_001849003.1:1457-4812 GCF_000209065.1 Trypanosoma cruzi | reverse complement strand
AGTTACGTGCAAGGCGCATCGAAAAAGAAAAGCCTAGGGCTGTTACGCCAAATACCGCTTTGCATGCAATGCAACATTCCAAAAAGTCCGACGGGCTTTTGCGTCATGGTATGGCGCGTGGTATTAGAGGGGCGTCCGCACATCAACCGCCAAGACGTCATGCATCGTGCCCGCCGGGCCGCAGATTATCTACAACGCTCATGTCTGTGAAGAAAAGCTAAAGTTTTAGAGGACGTTCAAGCATGTCATTGAGGAAGGGGGAGAGGTCAATAGACATTCACTCCGTGGTATGGGGTGCAGAAGGGGGTGGTGATGCTGTTTGTGATGAAGAACCCGGCCGTTGCTGTCATTGGTTGTTAACGGGAGTGCGACGATGTAATTGCTGAGCGGCAGCGTGCGGGTGACTTGACGGCACCAGCAGCAAAAAAAAAAAAAAAAAAAAAAGAAAAAAGAAAAAAAGAAAAAAAAGAGGAAAAAGAAAAAAGAAAAGGAATGCTTCTCCACACTGTGGATGATGGGCCGCGGGCGAAAGGGGGATGAGGGGACTTGCGGGGTGAACGACGTACGCCTCACCTCTGGGAACAAATTCACGTGCCGACTGAAAAGGGGGTACGGCCCGCTGCGACACAGTCACAGGGAACGCATGCAGAGCGCATGGCCGTCTTTACTGACACTCTCTGCATCATTGACTGCAAAGCCGCCTAATGAACGTGTGTAATATAATATATATGAGTGAATTTCCTTTTTTCCTTTTTTTTTCTTTAAATGGTTGTTGTTCCCTTTTCTTCAGTTGACGCCGGTTTGGGTGCGTGTTGCAGGGGAGCCAACCATCACGTCCCGCCCCACCGAAACGGACACCCACCCACACGCACTCAACTGCGCGGCTTTGACGGAAAGGGGGAGACAAGTAAAATGGAAGGAACAAATAAACAAAAGACAAAAAAAAAAACAAAAAAAAAAACGCAGGAGTAGGCTGAATTGTGCATGTGAATTGCGGACTGTGCCGTGGAGGAGGAAGAGAAGGAGGAGGTGAAGGAGGAGGTGTTGAGGAGGAAAGTGCGAGCGTCAATAAAAGGCGGACGCCCTCTCTGCCCCCAAAAAACAAAACAAAACAAAAAAAAAGGAAAACGAATCCAAAATTAGAGGGACTCGACCCACCCACATTGAGAATAAGAAGGAATGAGAGGGGAAATGGACACGGGGGTACGTTGAGGCGTTGGTTTTTCTCTATCCCTCCTTCCCTCTTTTTTTTTTTCTTTTTTTTGTGTGTGTGCCCGGTCACAATCCGCTGGTGCTTGCTGGGCGGGACTAAGGGGGCAATTCCCTTTTCTCGCAGTAGACATCCATGCATACATGCGTTCAGACGGCTATTTGTGTGTGGGTGCGTGTGTTGTTACTGTGAGGGACACGACGAAATGGTGGCTGCTGCACGGGGTTGTTGGGGCTTTTTTTGCGCCGTTCACTTTACTTCCACGGAGGCAACAGCACGGAATAATTTCTCCACTAATTTGGAAGGCAAAACAAAACAAAACAAAACAAAAAGAATGAAAATGAAAATGAAGATTGTGTTGAAGTTGAATACAACAGGACTCTTATTTTTCTCTCATTGTGGTGTGATGTGCGTGATCTTCTGCTTTCTCTCTTTCTTCCTTTCTCACCCTGCCGTGCATTTATATTTGGCAGTTTCTTTGTTGTTGTTATTATGGACATTTGTATAGTTGTGTTTGTGGCGAGGGCAAGTGTGACTGCAAGGGGGCTAAGAACGAACGTACGTGGGGATATCCAACACCCTCGACCTTCCTCCTCTTCCAAAAGGGGGAGGGGACGGGGGAAAAGTCAGCGTGTATGTGTGGGAGTGGGAGTGGGAGGGAGTGAAGGTTACATGAGAACAAACTAAGAGGAGGAAATAAAGGGGGGGGGAGGTGTTGTGCATTCAGCCAAACGAATATAAAACTGTTGCAGTAATAATAATAATAATAATAAGAGGAAGAAGAGGAAGAAGATAAATAATAAATAAATATATGTATTTTATATTACTAGACAAAGAGTGCATGCATGAATAGAAAATGAGAAGGATTGCTCTTCCCTCCCTCCCCTCCCTTCTCCTCCTCCTCCTCCTCCTTTTTTTTTTTTTTTTGTACACATACACACACGACACCACATGCAATGGAATATCATACATTACAAACGGTGTATATTTGGGTCAGTGACACGAGTGCAGTACAACTGCTTGCACGGGACATAAGTATCTTGTGTTACTTCCCTCATTGTATATATTTATATATATATATATGGATACACATATATTTATGTATTGGCATTTGTACTTCTGTGTGAGAGTGAAGGCTTTTTTTCTTTTCTTTTCTTTTCTTTTTTTTTTTGTTGTTTTGTTATGTTAAATGCATACATGTGATTTTGTTTTCTCTTTCTATTTGTGTGTTTCTCACTTTTTTTTTTTTTATATGAAACACTTTTTTTTCTTTTTTTTTGTTTTGCTTCTGTGGCTGCATCCCTGTTTTTTTTTTTTTTTTTTTTTTTTTAAAGGGGGGGGGTGGAGGGTGTTGTGTGGCCCGCATGTCTTCTTCTTTTCTTTTATTCCTGCACGGACGGACGGACAGACGGAGGCCGCCTGCACCTTTTCGCTGCCGCTTCTGCCGGCGTGTTTTGTGAGGGGCGTCCCCCGCGGACGGGAGTTCTTTTCCGAGTGGACGCATCGCAGCGCCAACGGGCGGCAGAAAAAAAAAAAAAAAAAAAAGAAGAAAAAATAAAGAGGAGGAAAAGTGGCCGCAGAAATATTTTACTCTTCCGACCGCCACCCCTCCACTTAATAATTTACATTTATTTACGGCCACCGGCGTGTGTGTGTGTGTCTTCCGCCCCTCTTTGCAGCCGCCCGCTTCTCTTCTTTTTTTTTTTTGTCTGCGACTCCCCCTTTTGGGACGCGGCTGCGCGAGAGTAAACTGAGATCCTCCCGAGCGCAGGGCCGCAGGTGACACGAAGGCACAAAACTCAAAAAAAGAAAAGGAAAAAAAAAAAGTTGTGAAGAAAAAATTAAAAGAAAAAATAAGCGAAGTATTAAATAAAAAAAAGAAAAAAAAAGGGAAAAATAAAAGAAAAGAAGAGAAGAGAAGAGAAGAGAGTAAAGAAACAACAGCAGCAGAAGCAGCAGCAGAAGAAGAAAAAAGAGGAAGAAGTGAAGGCGGTAAAACAGAAAAGAGAAGGTGATAACGGGGGGAAAGGGAGTAGAGTGGGGGGGAGGAGGGGAAAGACACACACCCAAAGTAGGTACACCGCATTCGTTACGGAAGCACACATACACAAAGACACATTGATACACAGAAAACACGGCACACAC
>NW_001849003.1:0-1357 GCF_000209065.1 Trypanosoma cruzi | reverse complement strand
TACCCTCCACACAATTTTTACTGCTGACGTCCCCGTGCGATATTTCCTACCGCCTGAAAGGATGGGTGCGAACGAAGTAAATTTATACACGAGGAATTGGGCTGCCGTTATGGAAGGGACTTGTATGTGTGTATGTATGTGTTGCTCCCCCCCGTTTTGTGAGGTTTTGTGTCTGGGAGCTCGTAGAATATTCCCTTTTTTATCAGTTACTATCCTACTTTGTTTGTTGTATATATATACATATTTCTTTTTCTTTTGCTCGTGACCTTTTGTTGCTGCATCGCTTATTTTGGATGCATGCATACATTTAATGGTTTTTCTTTTCTTTTTTCCATTTCCTTTTTCTTGTTTTTTTGCCCCTGCAGTCTTTTTAGAGTGCCTGACGGCAATTGGACTCTTATTGCTTTTATTGAAGGGATTGCAGCCACAAGTGGCGGAGAGAGAGGGAGAGAGGGAGAGCGGGGCGATTGGAGGGTATTGATTTGGAGCATATTTTTCCCCGTCGCCCTTGCGTCTGTGGGTTGCAAGGCTTCTCCCCTACCTTTATTCCCTCCTGCTGCCGCGGACGTCAACTGCCCTCAATTGACGAGTGTGAGAGGGAGTTTTGGACGGCCCAGTGGGGAAAGGACGAAAACCACCACCACCACTGGCAGTTATCTGCACACATATACACATACATTTATACGATTACTGTGGAAGTGTGTGTGGTGCATAACAAGAGAAAGAAGGAGAAGATACCACGTGCTAGTTGGATCATGGTGACTCTTGCGCAGCTGCTCTTTTCGTGGCGCGGCGCACGGAAGCGTCTCTCCACGGACACGCCGCAGGAGGATGGTGACACCACGCTTTCACCCTGCCTTCCCAAGGCAGACTCCTTTGCGGGTTATCTCCCCTTTTGGCGACTGTTGTTGTGTGCGCCTGAGCTGCCCGACAAGGACCTGCAGGCCTTTTCTGTCAGAAAGAAGGGCGCGGCAGACGCCTCCAGCAGTGGCGCCCTCTCCAACTTGAGGTCAGGGGCGGAGTTGAGTAATGCGCCCACCCCTGTTGTCAGCAGTGGGAAGGGTGGGTCTTTGACAATCACGAGGAGTGTCTTTGCGGGGCCTTTACAACGCTCTGAACATGTGGATAAAGATGTGGCGCTGCAATTGGGGTCGTTGATTCCCGCCAGTGATGGAGCGACTTCATCTGCGCGTTGGACG
Organism: Trypanosoma cruzi; assembly: GCF_000209065.1. Classification (NCBI taxonomy): domain Eukaryota; phylum Euglenozoa; class Kinetoplastea; order Trypanosomatida; family Trypanosomatidae; genus Trypanosoma; species Trypanosoma cruzi. The sequence continues at coordinate 158 of NW_001849003.1, read as the reverse complement.
GTAACGGACACACGCCGCATGAACACAAATCCGGAAGCCGCTCTGGGCGTTTCGTTGTCGACGATTTCTTCATCCCTACCTGTCGATTCCCTTCCAGATCGTCAGAAGCTGAAGCAGATAAAAGCCGAGCAGATGAAAATGGAGGCTCGGCAGAAAAA
>NW_001849002.1:1784-4811 GCF_000209065.1 Trypanosoma cruzi | reverse complement strand
TCCGGGTCAACAGTGCTCGGAACTCCGCTGACAATGCGTGCCAGAGTTGCGTACGTCTTCTGCATCTCATTCTTCGCTGAATCCGTCGCTACTGCCCATATGAGCTCGCTGCCATAGCGTAATTTGGAAGCACCGTATCCAATGACGAACGTGCGTAGGTCATGTGGAGATGGTCCCGCCTCTTTGTGCGCTATGCAGCGTAGCTGCGATATCCGTTGCGAAGTGGCAGCGCATTGCTTGGAGGCCGCCACATTTAGCGTCAGTCGTGGATCGAGATCCATGCCGAGAAGCTTCGTAGTTCGCGATGCCCCCATGGTCATGACTGGGATTTGACATCCAGCCACTACCAGGGGCCACTTTCCTTCACGATCATAATCTGACTCCGTGTGCGTGGAGAATGTGAACCAAGCGGCTTCACACTTTGACGGGTTAATGGCCAGGCCATTTTCCTGACTCCACGCATGCAGCTTTTCAAGAACCATGTTGGCAGTGGGAATGGCGTCTTCCCGGGACTGCCCCTTAACGATAATAGAGAGGTCGTCCGCATACATGTCGGCTGTGACACCCGCAAAGCTGTTCAGCAGATTGAGAAGTGGGTGTGCGTAAAGGGAGAACAAATACGGTCCCAGCACGGACCCCTGAGGAACTCCTCGCAGCATGGGACGCCGATCGCTGTGTCTGTGGCCAACTCGTGTCTTCGCGTAGCGACGACATAGAAAGTTTCTAAGCCACCCTCTACAATTCACCCCCGGAATATTAGCCAGCAAGCGACTGAGGACTCGATGATCTATGGAGTCAAAGGCCTTGCTGAAATCAACCAACACCAGCAGGGTCCGATGGGGTCTGCAGTGGAGTTGATTGCCAATACCGCTCTTCTTGGGAAGGCTCACTTGGAAATAGTGATTTCTATTATGCTCCACTTCGTGTGTCAGGTGTGCCAGCTGCATCGTCGTGGTACGCATGCTACGATATGCATACTGGTGGGGGTGTGGCGTCCACACCCAAAGCAATCTCTTCAGTACCATTTTCTCAGCAACCTTACTCACAATGGAAGTAAGGCTGATGGGTCGATATGACTCAAGCAGTTCCGGCGACTTACCGGGTTTTAAGAGCGGAACGATGGTGGCGCGTCTCCACTCAGCCGGAATCGCACCGGTCGTCCAGCTGTGGTTAATGCAACGAAGAAGGAATCGAAGACCCTCTGAAGAAATATGTCGCAGTGCCTCACTGTAGACTTCATCCGGTCCGGGGCCTTGCCATACGGCGTATTACGTAGCGCAGCAAGCAGTCCCGTTTGATTAAAAGGTGCATCAATAGGGCAGTGACAAAACCCCTGATGTAAATGTAGCGGCAGACTCGTTGTTGTTCTGCTGCCCAAAAAGAAAAGAAGCGTTAATGTTCAAATATGTGTTCCGTCTGTTGATGCCTTTGGAAAACCCGACCGCTCTTTGAGAGGGGTGAAATGGAAAAAAGACGCGATTGAGAGCGTTCGCTGCTCTCCTTGCTGTTTTATAAGTGTGTTGACCACCTCCTAATAAAATTTATGTGGGAGACGGAAGTGATGCCTTTTTTCGTCCGGAAACGTATTTCCATGCGAGTGGCTCGCCTGGATTTAACTTGCTGATGCGACGCAGATACGTGTTGCGCAAGCGCTCTCGGAGTAGGAGGAAGAATTGACTCCTTGTCCGTTGCATTTCTGCCTCACGGTCGGGCGTCGGTAAATGCAGATAACGGGCCTTGCTGTCGGTAGCAATCCGCTCTGCCTCCGTGAGAGTGTCGTCCCAAAGCCTGGGACCGTCCTTGTGCATGCCGCGGGGGCAGTGTCGTCGATACGAAGTTATAAGCGCTCTCGTGAAAGCCTTAATGCCGGTGGACTGCTTTTTATAGTCGTATGCCGGAAGTTGTGCGTCGAGGTCCTTGACGAATAAATCCCACTTGCACTTCCCCCAACTGTGGAATATCCTAGGTGCCGAAGGTATGGTATCCTTAAATGCCTGATGCAGCGTGAATGTCAGCATATAATGATCACTAAGCGGCGATACGGAAGCTGACCAATCCGACACAGTCAATTGCTTTGACCATGTCAGATCGATACAGGATCGTTCTCCTGTGCCACGGGCATACGTGATCTCACCAGGGGTGTTAACCAAGGTGAGTCCCGCATCCGTGCACAGTTCTAAAAATTCTGCAGCAACCTCGCTTGGAGAAGTCTCCAAGAATGGCTCCCACTGTGGGTGATGCATGTTGAAATCCTCGCACAGCAGGAGCGGCGACGAGGCTGGAAGGCAGTTTACTAACCGCCTGAAGGATTGCGTTACTTGCGGTGGTGGTCTCATATAGGCACTCGCTACAATAAGATCACGGTTCTGGTCCAGAGCAACCTGGAACACCACCAATTCATGGCTGGTGTCATGCTGGGGTATGGTGAGAGATATACGCTTGGAGCGGAGAGTTTTCCGCACCAGCACCGCCACACCGCCTCCCTTGCCGATGCGCGACTGTGCATAGAGCACATAATCTCCAGTGTGCATGCTGGCGATCTGCTCTGACGACTTCCAAGTCTCCTGGATGGCTATTATGTCTGCTCCTTGCGCCATTAATGTTGCGAGTTTTGACGGCGTGAGGCAAGAAACGTTCATCTGGAGTACTGCTATGGGGCCTGGGTGCTGCTCAATGTCTCCGCTTAGCAGTAGCATTTGTTGTTGCGCGTCACATACGGCACGCAAACGGTATGTATAGCGCTGATAAGCGCCGATGGAATTCAGCAGCGGATGAAAGCATCGCTCCGCAGCCATTACAAATGGCTCCATCTGGTGCCCTTCCGACCCGTTTGTTCGGCGCCTTTCACCTCTCCGCGCGCAGCGGATGGGCAGCAGGCGCTTAGCTTCCTCCCTAGCAAAGAGTGCTGCACCCCGGCACCACGTTGAGGTGGCCGGCTGAGCCAGAGCGTTGTTGTAGTCTTATTGGTGGTACTATTTGGCATTTTGATATTCTGACTTGATATCTGTGCCTTATGATTCTCATCGC
>NW_001849002.1:0-1684 GCF_000209065.1 Trypanosoma cruzi | reverse complement strand
CGGTCGCACCTTGTGTGTGTGCGGAGACTGAGTTGCCAACCTGGTGGCTCTGGATTATCGCTAGCCAAACTCAGTGACTCTGGCGGAACTCGTGTCTGTCCAGTGATGGCTGTGCCTGCTTCCTTTGGCAACGAAGGTCCTGGACTTCTCAAACCCTCCTCGCTGTCTCTCCCACTCTCTGTCTGTGGCACACCGGTCTCCCCACCATATGGCTGTAATGCACCAGGCATGTTTTTGTAGGATCCGGTTTCCCTAGCTCAGGGCTGGGAGGACGGCTGTTATCATTATTATCGTCTCCTGCCGCCGTCACCCACACGGACGAGCAGCAGCAGCACAAGAGCGCAGGGACCAACACGGCGCCGCACCGTCACCATCGCAGTCATCATCGCCCGTAGTGGAGTCGCTGGTGTCAGTCAGCTGATCGGTGAGATGAACAAAAAGAATGGAACGAGAGGGAGAGGGACGAGGCACAGCGGATACAGCGAGAGAGCGCAGACAACATGAGGGCAGCAGGCCCAGCCGCACAGTTCACACACCACGAGACGGCATCCACGCAAGGAAGGCACACAACGCCAGCAGCCACCCACCATGCACGAGGAGAAGACATCCACCACCATCTCCCCCAGCTCATTCCCGCAGCCCCAGGGAAATGGCAAAACCCCGCGGCCACCACACAACGCACACGGAGCAAGCGAGCCCTCATCCATCCATCACGCGGCACAAAATTTCCTGCCATCCCGCCATCAATGGGACACGGAGCCCAACTCAGCGCAGTCACACGCGGTGCATCACACCCACAGGGAAATAGACTCGGGGTGCGCTCCCTCTCCTCCTCCTCATGGCCACGGAAGAAGACAACAGCCGCCACACGCAGCTGCCAGCATGCACTACAAAAGGTGCATTCAAATCCAGCGCAATGTGCATCTTGTGTGTGTGGTTGTGTGTGCCTGCAGCAACACAAAGCAAAGACGCAGAAAAGAGGGAGCAGAGTATGTGGAGGGACGCACAAAAATGTACAGCGGAGACGCATAACGGAAACAACAACAAGAAGACCGCTCAAACTCATGACTGCACTGCAGCCCAAGCAGCGGCAATTCACACAATATTTACTGAAAACAAAAAAACGTCCCCTTCGTCTTATGCAAACCCCACCACACAAAATAATTATAAATGAAAAGAAATCGTCCATTACTGCTCCACACAAATTTAAAATAAGAAAAAAATCGCCTGGCTGCCGTGTGGCCACACCAAACTGTCTGTATGTATTTTGCCCGCAAAAGAAAATTAAAAAGATGGTTGCGTGTGCTTCGACCGTCCGACCCTCCATGTGTCCGCACATCGTTTATATTTCACGGGGTCATCTGCGTGTTGCTGCTCCCCTCAGCCCCTCATCGGCGCGTGAGTGCGGCCCGCAGAGCACAGTCACTCGTGTGTGTGGGGACTGAGAGAAGCACGCAGACATGACGGGAGTCGCGTCACTCCATCGGGAGAGTGAGCGCAGCAAAAGAAAAAGAAATCATCGGAGGGGAGAGAAATGCTCACGAGGCCGACACCGAAGGGTGCGCCACCGCACGAAATAAACACGAGAAGCAAAACAAATCCTTAAAGAAAAACACGGCGGCAGGGTGTGGCTGTGTGTGTGGCGCTGCGGGTGTCTGCCAGCCCTGGCCGCAAAGAAAGCAAA
>NW_001849001.1:1965-4774 GCF_000209065.1 Trypanosoma cruzi | reverse complement strand
TACGAGCCGTACGTGAACTTGTTGTCAAGTATCGACCACACACTTCTGATCACAAAACGCAACGCCGTAGTAGTTGGTCACGTACACGACGTAGGCGGTGCGGAACTCGTTGTTGCGGTGCACCAGCCAGCTGCCGCCAGCCACAGTCAGCGTGGTTGCCATGAGCATGGCAAAGCCAAGACGGAAAGTGCTGGACACAATCTGCAGCACGCTGCCGCCAGCCACAACAACATCCCTGAACACACAAGCAGCTTCGTACATGTTAATGCTCGGCGCACTCCACAAGCTGTCCTGTATGGAGAACACAGAGCCGCCGCTCACACGCAAATCCGACGCAAGAGCGTACATCACGTGCGTCTCCGAAATAACAGCGCAGTTGTCCATGTAGAAGACGCTGGACAGGTTCACGCCAAGGCCGCGCTCCACGAGGATCGCAGCGCACAATTCCCCGCCACACACCAGCGTCGACCGCGTCATGACAAACCGCGTCGACAGAAGCCGGACGCCGTCCAGGACTAGCGCGGGGCCGTGCCGGGATCCCTCGTGGCCAGGGGTCGTCGGCACGTACTGCGACCCGCCAACCGTCGCGCGCAGCGTTGAGTTCGCCAGCAGCACTCTCGAGTGCAGCGGCATCGCGCCATGCAGCACGATCGTGCCCTCCAGCGACGTCACGTTCGTCATGTTGACGAAAGCGTGGGGCATCAGGCGCGCCGTGATCTCGCTGAGGCCGCCAATCCGCAGCTGCGCACCGCCCGCAAGCACGCAGTGGCGCAGCGTCACGTTCAGCGCGTCAGCGAACGCATCCATCAAACGCAAGTCCACCGTCACAGTGATCGGCCCGCTGAACACCACCGAGTCGAAGCACGCCGTCGCACACCCACCACCAATCGTCACGGACTCCGTCAGCGTCACGCCACTCACGCAGCCCTGCGCACCGCCACCACCGGCCCTCGCAGGCGGCACGTCGAACGGCAGGCACGCCTCGCCCACGCCGCCGGCACGGCAGCTGCACACGCAGTCGGTGAACGACGCAGTCAGCGCATCAAAGCACGCCAGCGCTGCCGCACAGCCGTCGCACGGCACCACGCTCACGGAGGACAGGCCGGCCATGCGGTAGTCGCCGCTGCTCTGCAGCACCCGGCCGCCAGCACGGTTGCACTGCACCGACACGACGCCGCTCGTGATCGTCAGCCCGGAGACAAGCGTCGCGCCAGCGGCAGCGCAGCGCGCAATCGACACGGTGCCGCCGCTGAGCGTCACCCCCGACAGCGACGCCACCGACAACGCCTCGCCCACCGCCCACACGTCGTGCATGTCCAGCCACCCGCCGCCACCGACCGTCCCACCGTCGCAGCGCACCAGCGACGACGCAACAGACCCCTCGACGCCAACGAAGCGCAGCACCGAATCAAGCACCGCTAGGCGCTCGCTGAGCACAATGCCACCGCCGCTGCTCACAACCGACACGTTTGTCACGGAGAAAACCGAGTGGCTCTGCAGACTGAGACGCGACGAGGACGCCACATGCATCGCGGACGCGGTCGGACCGCCCGACGTCACCAGCGACACGCCGTCAAGCACCACCGCGCTCGACAGCAGGTCCACGCCGCCGCCAACGTACACCGCCGACCCGCCCGCGTGCAACGACCTCAGCACAGTGTTGCTCACACGCAGCTGCGACTGCAACAGCGACGTCGCGTGCAGCACAAGCGGCGAAGCCACCGCGTCCGTCAGCCCGCTCAGCTGCGAGTAGTGCATCGGCCCCGGCGTCACAATCGTCGAGTCGCGGACCGTCACGTTCGTGTGTGCCGGCAGGTTGTGCACAAACACGAGCGAGCAGTAGCTCCCGGACAGCCCGCTCACGCTCACCTCCAGGCTCCGGTCAGTCGCCGGCTCGCCGCTGTAGCCCCGCACGTAGAGCTGCGCACCGCCGTCGCACACGCAGTTCCTCAATTCGATGCGCAGCGCACCGGGAAGCATCGCCGCCACGTCGAACACCACAGCCACGCCGTTCGTGATGTACACGCCGTCCATCAGCGCCGTGTCCACGGCGCGGCCAACCGTGATGGCTCTGTCCACCGTGCCGCCCCGCAGTCGCAACACCACCGCATGCACCGCGGGCATCCACGCCGCAGCAGCAACCAGCGCCAACACCAAAAGAAGCGCCACATGCACAGCCGCAATGGCCCTGCGCCGCACACGGTGCCGGCTGCGCGGACACGCACCCACCGAAGACCGCATCCACCGACCCAGACACGTATCAGCAGGGCTCTCGTGGTGTGTCGCACTCGCCCCGTCAACCATTCCTCCTGTCTATCAAATCCCTTTCTACAGATGGTAAATCCAGATACACGATTCCGATAGGTCGTTATCCCACTAATTCTAAACCTAATACTGCGAGTAATCCCTAACACCTTGAAACGATAGTTGTGCTGGTAAAGCAAAAGTATCTCTAACTGCACGGTCAGAAAAGGAACAAAAGGAAGCAACCACAGTAACCAAACACAGTGGCACGCAGAGGCATCCGGCCACACACAATCCCAAACACAGTACAAACCCCAACAGGAAACCGCGCAGACGCAATCAATTCAGTAGCACCATCACCCTCGCACCGCCCGCGCAGCCCCACACAGCCGCCGTCCCAAGTAAAAGGGTCCCGGCAAAAACAAACATGACCACTGGCGCTGCTGGTGTGACCGATGAGTCGGCACTGCACAAGAAACAGCGAACTCATACGCGCACGGCATACACAAGAACGAAATGAAGAATGAAGGAGCACGGCGGCAGTACGCAGACACGGGGAAAAAGG
>NW_001849001.1:0-1865 GCF_000209065.1 Trypanosoma cruzi | reverse complement strand
AAGATCCACATCAACTGCACAGTCCAATTCGCTCGCAGCCGTACGGATGGTGGTCGCGCCGCCGCCGCACTTTGCGTGTGTGTGTCTGCCGTGGACTGAGAGGAGGATGAGACGAAAAAGAGATGCGGTGCGGTCCTCATCCATCTCGGTTAACTGTGACACCAGTCACGCCATCCCGTCAGATTACCTGCAGCCAAGACCGTCACCGTCAGCAGCGGTCGGTGCCTTCTCTCTCCACCGGGCGCCGTCACGCGCCTCCTCCCTCACCAACACAACGGGGAAGCAGCAGCCACACGCAACTGCCAGCACCGAGTACAAAAGAAGAATCCACCTGCACTGCAATGTGTGTGTCCTGCGCGTGTGGTTGTGTGTGCCCACTGTCACGCGAAAAAAAAGAAAAAAGACAGAAAAAAGAAACAAAGCATCTGAAGAGACGCACAAACACAAATGCACAGCAGAGGCGCATGTCCAAAGAAAGAAGAATGGAAGGGCTGCTCAAACTCAGGATTGCACTGCAGCCCGATCAGCGGCAAACCACAGAAGATTTATTCAAAACAAAAGAAAACTTTCCCTAGCCACCCCCTTCTTATATAAACCCCGTCATAAAAAAGAAAAAAAAAAACTTCCTATATTACTGTTCCACACAAATTTAAAAATAAGAAAAAAGGAAAAAAGTAATAATAATAATAATAAATTCGCCTGGCTGCCGTGTGGCCACACCGAACCGTCTGCATATATTTTGCCCGCAAAATAAAATTAAATAGTTGCATGCCATTCAACCGTCTGACCCTCCATGTGTCCGCACATCGTTTATATTTCACGGGGCCATCTGCGTGTTGCTGCTCCCCTCAGCCCTTTCATCGGCGCGTGAGTGCGGCCCGCAGAGCTCAGTCACTCGTGTGTGTGTGGAGGGAAGTGAGAGAAGCACGCAGACATGACGGGAGTCGCGTCTCCCCATCGGGAGAGTGAGCGCAGCAAAAAAGAAAAATCATCACGGGGAAAAGAGAAATGCTGACGGGACTGCCAGCGCGTGAAATGCACTCAAAAAGCAAAAAAATCCCTAAAAACCGGCAGGGTGTGGCTGTGTGTGTGTGGCGCTGCGGGTGTCTGCCAGCCCTGGCAATAAAAACAACAAAACAAGAGGGAAGGAAATGTGTGCTCCGCCCCACAGGCCCTCGTCGCACGCCCACACGTCACGGCTCCCTCAGCGCGCCGTTCGTCGCGGCCCCTCCTCATGCGTGCAGCAGGCGAGGCGCACAGGGCCGTCGTCATGAGCGTGTCGGTGGGTGTGCGAGTGGAGCAGTTGGGCGGGAAACACACAGCACCCCTCACAGGAAGAGTGCAGCAAGAAACAATAAACAAAAGCAAAAAAAAAAATCCATGGTGGCTGCCCCAAGGCAACAAGCAAGATAAGAAAACAATTTAAAAAAAGAAAAGAAATTGTTCTCTGCGTAGTAAAATTTATTCCTAGCGGTGTGTGTGTGTGTTGGTGAAGGGGAGGGCGCAAGTGTCCCACGCGGCAGCCAATCACTCCTCAAAGAGCCACAATGCCCCACAGCCCCAGCAGAAGAAGCAGCAACAACACCCGAGACACACACACATGCACGGTGCTGTCACGGTTTAGACCCATGGACAGCAGCTCCGCAATTTCCCCGGTGAAGGTGTCGTTGTCCGAGTGTCGTGCCGCGCCTTTTGTTGAGGGGATCCCTTCGCCTCCAGGCGTGGTGTTTGTATTCTCCGGTTTGGTGTCGACCGTCTGTGGCACCTCCTTGCCGTCTTCAAAATAAAATTCGCTTCCTTCAGTCCGAGAGACGTCGTCGGAGTCCTCCGCGGATGTCGGTTCGGCGTCAGTCCTTGAAGGAGGA
>NW_001849000.1:1577-4743 GCF_000209065.1 Trypanosoma cruzi | reverse complement strand
GCCTCTCTGCAGTGTGGATATAACTTGTTTGCTCTTCCTCTGCCGGCGAGCATACTACTTGCAGTCGAAGGGGAAGTGGCTTCTCCGCCGCACACAGTTGCACATAGGATGCCCCCGAACGCTCGCCTGCGCATTCGCCTCATTGGCCCCAGCGGACACAAGTCTGAGTACCACTGTGCCACGCTGCTTGGGAACTGGCAGGAGGAGCGAATGTCATTTGGTCTGAAGGACCCCGCGAAGGAGCCGCTAGAAGGCCAGACGACATATTTAGCGTCATACAGGGGCACCAAGAACGACGAGGAACTTCTTGCAGCTAAGCCCCCTGGCTGTTTTTGCGCCGAAGCACCCGTGCAGCTTCTTTTCTACCACGGCGACATCGTTGCGCCACCGCAGAGCCAGTTCACCGTGCACGAGCTTAGTTACACCCGTCCGACGAGGGACGTCGGGGCAAGCCCACTCAAGACCATCCTGGACAAAGAAGGCATATCTCAGCGGCGGGAGAAAACAGAGGCACTGCGCCGTGCCATGGGATTCAGTGGGCATCGGACCGCCGTTGGAGCTCCGTCCTCCCTCGGAAGAAACACAGAGGCGGCACCTTTGGCGTATAGCACAAGGTGTGCCACAAAAAGGGACAACGAATATATGCAAACAACGCGTCGTGGGCACTATCAGCCAGCAAAGCTCCCGCCTATTGGACGTCTACAGGCGAAGGAGCGGTTCCTGACAACCAAAAATGTCACTTTTGACGCAACAGGGGAATACCTCAAAGACAACATTGATGAATACCCTGCAGCAAGTAGTGAATGCTGGGGGCAGTTTATGGCGTACAAAGACGATCCCATGAACAGAACAAAGTTGCGGGAGGAATATGAACGACCATAAAAAACGTCATTCATGCCCGTACGAGCGAGCATCCTCTTGTGTAATGTATCACTGCAAACAGACGACGCGAAGGAAAGAGAAGGGGAACAAGGTGTAAGAAAACACGGGAAGGAAACAACATCGGAGTAGATTGTTCTTTTGTTCAGCATGTAAGTCATTATCGGACAGTCCTTGAGACACACGCACACACACAAACAAAGGATATTTTGAACTTATTGCGCAATTTCAATTCTAATCTTGTGCATGCACCAATCCAACAAAAACTGCTTATTTCCATGATCTTCCCATCAAATAGACTGCCACCAACCGAAAAGGAAACTAAAAAAAAGCTAATAAACACATAAACACTCATACATCCACAAGGAAAATGTCTCTCAGGCTTTGTGTCTGTACCGCCACAGCCAATGGGGAATACTACATGAGCATGTTTAATAAGCATCTCAGCAGCTTCTTCAAGACCATCACCCTTGGCTCTACGGTGGGTGACTTCAAGCAAGACAAGGATTCCAAAGACTCGATCATCCTGTATGTGGAGGGCCCCGTCGGACATGATGCCATAAAGTACTTGTGTGACGACTATCACCTGCCGAAGGAGCAGCGTCGTGTCCTTTGGATCTACTCACTCACTGCTGGTGTGGATGTCTACCGGTTGGGTGAACTTGTCAAAGAACTGCAGGACACTCCGTTCGCGAACGCGCGAGGCTGCTACTCCTCCGTCCTGGCAGAGCACGTGATGTACTCCATGCTATACTTCTACCGGCAGACGTGGCGCTCCCTGGCGAGTCGCGCGGAGCACAAGTGGGACCCCTTCCTCATGGTTGAACTGCGTGGGAGGAAGGTGGGCATCATTGGCTACGGCGACATTGGGCAGGCCAGCGCCAAACTTCTCAGTGCCTTTGGGATGGAGGTGACGGGTGTGAAGCGGTCCGCGCCCACGAAGGAGGTGGACGAGTATGGCGTGCGTCTTGTGCACGGCGATGCGGAGCGGGAGCGTGTGTTGCGTGAATCCGACTTCGTGGTCAACATCCTCCCGGGGACGGAGGAGACAAAGCGGTTTTTTAACAAGGAGCTCTTCTCCATGATGAAGCCGAGCGCGGTGTACATCAGCATTGGCCGCGGCATCACGCAGAACGAGGATGACCTTGCGTGTGCGCTGCGTGATGGCGTCATCCGTGGTGCCTCTGTGGATGTGTTTGAGAGGGAACCGCTTCCCGCCGAGTCCCCACTGTGGGACATCAGTGATGATAAGCTTCTTTTGACCGCCCACTCGGCTGACAGGACAGCCAATTTGGTCCCTGATTCTGTTCGCCGTTTCATTGGCCTGGTCAATGAATACGCAAAGACGAAGCGGCTCGATACCTACCTTGTGGACCCGGTGCGTGGGTACTAGAGATGGGAATGTGGGGAAGGATCGAAGCACGTGCGTTCTGCCGTGCTACATAGGTACGTGGAGTATTTTATTTATAAGGAAAATATCGTGTATTTTTTTGTTCTTTTTTTTTTTTTTTAGCATGTTTATGGTAAGGTGGGAGGAATGGGAATGGGTTGTTTTTTTTTTTGTGTTTCAGAGTAGCTCGACGGGGTTTGCAGGTGGATGATTGTGTTAGGACTGCGTCCTTTCCGTTGTCGTGTCTGCATTCACTGCGCATTACTCATGAGAGGGGGGGATTGTCTCAGGAACAACATCGGTGTTTAGTGATTGTTTACTTTGGGGAATTGTTGAACGTATGTCCTAGTTTGTGTGTTTGCTGTTTCTTTATGTGCTTTTTGCTTTGTGGTTTCGTGAACATTTCTTCTGTGTGATCCCATCTTTGTCTTTTCTTGCCGCTCAAAAAGGCGAAGGTAAACAATGAAGGTTTACTTTCTTTTGTGCATTTGTGTTTTAATAATGTGAATATTCATGTTTTTTTTACAAGGTGAGAAGGGAAATCTTGTTAGCGTGCGGTTCCCTTTTTTTTTGGTTTTGAGTGCAATGATTTCTATAGTTTTGAAGCGATCAATGAGATTTGTTTTAGTATTGTCGCGTTTATGATTTTTCTTGTCGTTGAATAATTAGGATTTTTATGTTTTGTGACAATTCTTACGCGTGCTTAATAATACAAGAAAGAGCATGCCGAAGGGGTCTGTAAGGGGGGGAAATCCTCCTTGTTTTTGTGCATGTACTCAGGCATTGTAGGACGGGCAAGCCACTTTCAGGATTTGATCTGAACACAGCACTTTTCCATGGCTGTACTAGGCGTGCCTGATCCTTCTGTGGAGCTGAAGGCAGTGAAGGTGTGGGGAA
>NW_001849000.1:0-1477 GCF_000209065.1 Trypanosoma cruzi | reverse complement strand
CTGCGTGGGAGGAAGGTGGGCATCATTGGCTACGGCGACATTGGGCAGGCCAGCGCCAAACTTCTCAGTGCCTTTGGGATGGAGGTGACGGGTGTGAAGCGGTCCGCGTCCACGAAGGAGGTGGACGAGTATGGCGTGCGTCTTGTGCACGGCGATGCGGAGCGGGAGCGTGTGTTGCGTGAATCCGACTTCGTGGTCAACATCCTCCCGGGGACGGAGGAGACAAAGCGGTTTTTTAACAAGGAGCTCTTCTCCATGATGAAGCCGAGCGCGGTGTACATCAGCATTGGCCGCGGCATCACGCAGAACGAGGATGACCTTGCGTGTGCGCTGCGTGATGGCGTCATCCGTGGTGCCTCTGTGGATGTGTTTGAGAGGGAACCGCTTCCCGCCGAGTCCCCACTGTGGGACATCAGTGATGATAAGCTTCTTTTGACCGCCCACTCGGCTGACAGGACAGCCAATTTGGTCCCTGATTCTGTTCGCCGTTTCATTGGCCTGGTCAATGAGTACGCAAAGACGAAGCGGCTCGATACCTACCTTGTGGACCCGGTGCGTGGGTACTAGAGATGGGAATGTGGGGAAGGACCGAAGCACGTGCCTTCTGCCGTGCTACATAGGTGCGTGGAGTATTTTATTTATAAGGAAAATATCGTGTATTTTTTTGTTCTTTTTTTTTTTTTTTAGCATGTTTATGGTAAGGTGGGAGGAATGGGAATGGGTTGTTTTTTTTTTTTTTTTTTTTTGTGTTTCAGAGTAGCTCGACGGGGTTTGCAGGTGGATGATTGTGTTAGGACTGCGTCCTTTCCGTTGTTGTGTCTGCATTCACTGCGCATTACTCATGAGAGGGGGGGGGATTGTCTCAAGAACAACATCGGTGTTTAGTGATTGTTTACTTTGGGGAATTGTTGAATGTATGTCCTAGTTTGTGTGTTTGCTGTTTCTTTATGTGCTTTTTGCTTTGTGGTTTCGTGAACATTTCTTCTGTGTGATCCCATCTTTGTCTTTTCTTGCCGCTCAAAAAGGCGAAGGTAAACAATGAAGGTTTACTTTCTTTTGTGCATTTGTGTTTTAATAATGTGAATATTCATGTTTTTTTTACAAGGTGAGAAGGGAAATCTTGTTAGCGTGCGGTTCCCTTTTTTTTTGGTTTTGAGTGCAATGATTTCTATAGTTTTGAAGCGATCAATGAGATTTGTTTTAGTATTGTCGCGTTTATGATTTTTCTTGTCGTTGAATAATTAGGATTTTTATGTTTTGTGACAATTCTTACGCGTGCTTAATAATACAAGAAAGAGCATGCCGAAGGGGTCTGTAAGGGGGGGAAATCCTCCTTGTTTTTGTGCATGTACTCAGGCATTGTAGGACGGGCAAGCCACTTTCAGGATTTGATCTGAACACAGCACTTTTCCATGGCTGTACTAGGCGTGCCTGATCCTTCTGTGGAGCTGAAGGCAGTGAAGGTGTGGGAAGCGAA
>NW_001848999.1:1334-4712 GCF_000209065.1 Trypanosoma cruzi | reverse complement strand
CGTTTTGCCGCCATGGAAGCAGAGCGTCGGAAGCGGACAAAGGATCCCCGCTCCTCTAGACGCAACAAGGACATGATACGTGACCTCGAGGATGACATGATTGCCCGCTCGCATGCTCTTGCTCTCGAGGAATTTGCCAAGATGCGTGGATTCATGGATCAAGAGCCGGAGGGAGTTCCACTGAAGGAGATCCCACTTGACGTGGATCCCGAGTTCCGGCAAGCGGAGGTGGCTCGCTACCGGATGCGCAAGGACCCGCACCACTCACCAGAGGAGGTGGCCAAGTTGGAAGATGCGATGAACGACCGCGCGCGGAGGCTAGCCAAGGCCATTCTTGCGAAGAACCGTGGCTTCCTTGACCCTGAGCCGTGTGGCGTGCCCCTGGCAGAGTTGCCGCTTAACACGGATGAGGAGTTCAACAAGCTTGCGGCGGAGCGCTACCGGCTGAAGCGAAGCAACAAAAAGGACAATAATCCCGAAGTGAAGGGGATTGAGAATGAAATGAATGATCGTGTGCATGCACTTGCAAGAGAGCACCTTCGAAAGGCACGGGCCTTCTTGAATCCCGAGCCCGAGGGTGTGCCACTGGAAGATGTACCACTTGGCCGTGATCCCAGGTTTCTTGACATGGAGCGTGGCCTCGCAAAGCTGCGCAATGATCCGAATGCCTCCGCCGAAACATTGAGTTCCCTCGAAGAAGATTTGAACTTGCGTGCGCATGAGGTCGCAAGGGAGTTTCTCAAAAAGGAAAGGGCATATCTCGACCCCGAGCCCCTCGGCGTCCTCGTGGAAGATCTTCCTCTCAATCACGACCCCATTCTTAACGCCTTGGAGCGCAAGCGCCGTGAGCTCAAAAAGGACCCTAAACGAAATGGGGATTCTATTCGTGGATGTGAAGACGACATACATGACCGTGTGAGGGCGATTGCGAAGGAGTTTCTGGACAACGAGCGTCGGTTCCTTGATCCAGAGCCCGAGGGCCTGCCCTTTTCCGAATTGCCTGTGGATACCGATAGGCAGTTTCGTGAAATGGAAAACGAGCGACGAGCACTTCTAAAGCAACCTGCACTAAATAAAGCGGCGATTGAAGGGTTGGAGGAACGGATGAAGACGCGTGTGAATGAACTTGCGAAGGATACTTTACGAAAGTGTCGTGCTTTTCTCGATCCTGAACCCCTTGGTGTACCGCTTGACGATTTGCCACTGAATACCGATGAAAAATTCCGCGAAATGGAATTTCGTCATCGTGAAATGAAGAAAAAACCATTTGTGAATGCAGTTTCTCTCGAAAAGCTTGAAGATGAGATGAAACAGCGGGCCAGAGAGTTGGCAGAAGAACTTCTTAAAAAGGAACGTGCTTTCATTGACCAGGAGCCAGAGGGATGCCTGTTGTCTGAATTGCCACTTAACAAAGACAAGCACTTTCATGAGATGGAGAAGAAGTTGCGCGAACTAAAAAAGAACCCAAGAAAAAACCTGGAGGAAATTAAGAATCTTGAGTACGATATGAAAGATCGCGTACATGAGTTGGCCCGTCGTCAGCTATCGGATGATAAAAGCTATTTGCCAATTGAGATTTACGGAGTTCCTGTCTTTGATCTTCCATTAGATAATGATCCAGAGTTCCATGAGTTGGAACGGCAACGTCACAACCTTAAGAAAGATCCTAAGAATAACGCAGGGGCTATTCGAGAAACTGAGGATGCACTAAACGAGCGGGCCCTTGCGATCGCCGAGGAGTTTGTGCGAAAAGAACGTGCGTATCTTGATCCAGAACCGGAGGGCGTACTGCTGGATCGCGTTCCGCTTAACGCAGACAGAAAGTTTCGCGAGATGGAACAAGATCGACGAAGACTAATGAAGGACCCAAACAAAAAGCTGGAAGTAAAAAAACTCGAAGAGAGACTTAATAACCGTGCCCACGAACTTGCCAGGGATTTGCTTGGCTGGCAAGACGAGGAATTCCATGAATCGAATAAGCATATGGCGGAGGAGTGGCCACGTATCTGTGAGCTTTACCC
Organism: Trypanosoma cruzi; assembly: GCF_000209065.1. NCBI lineage: Eukaryota > Euglenozoa > Kinetoplastea > Trypanosomatida > Trypanosomatidae > Trypanosoma > Trypanosoma cruzi. The sequence goes on along the minus strand of NW_001848999.1, from coordinate 2,691 downwards.
AGAGGGTATCCGTGACCCGGTGGTGCCGGAGAAGTTATCATCCGGAGATATCTCCTCGGCCTCCAGAAACGCCAGTTTCTTGGCGCCTTTTATTGCCGCACTAGGGTGTCACCGCGTAATAATCGACCGTCTTTTCGATTTAAAAGAACATCCTGTGAACGGCCCATATTCGTTTATTTTTTATGATCCTAACAGCAACCCGGTGCGCGTCGAAATTGACGACCGTGTTCCAGTGGACGCAAACATGGAACCGAAGTTTACACGAGTCCCGAAACGGTCATGGTATCCGCTATTGCTGGAGAAGGCCTACGCGAAGTTTGTTGGTGGGTACTCCCGGCTTGATCAGTGCACACCGCATGAGACGTTGCGGGATTTGACGGGTCGCCCGGTGCTTCACATCCCTCTTGACGATAAACTAGCGGAGGCCGCCAACACGGGCGATTTTAGGTCGGTGAAATTCTGGGGTGGCGTTGCGAAGGATCTGGAGCGCGGTGATGTCATTACTTGCATGTCTAACGTGGATGCGGGGGACGGCATCCATCCGCTGTGCAGTTACGCCCTCTTTGCGGTTATTGAAACCGTGAAGGAGTCAAATGATCCCGCAGACATTGTGATAAAGCTGCACAACTGCTACTTTGATGAGCCGTTTTATAGCGGACCTCTCAACCGGAACGACGGAGGCTGGACAGCTGAGTTAATGAATGCCTGCCGTTATAACCCCTCAGAAGAGGAGTTTTTGTACCTGCCACAGTCTGTGTTTCTAATTAATTTCTCAAGCATGCAGCGATGCCACATTAACTGCGGCGATCGCTTGAGTTCTTCGGGTGAATGGAATGAGTGTACGTCAGGTGGCAATCCGAAGTTTACGACGTTCCGAAACAATCCGATTTATTTGGTGGAGAACAAATCCTCTCGTCCAGTGAGAATTCTGGCTGAATTACGTCACCAAACGCCGTCCTTTTCAGATAGTGATGGCTTGAACCACTACCACCAGACGGGATTGGTTTTGATGCAATCTGTACATGCCAAGATGGCACCGACTCCGCTCATCACAAGTAGCACACACCGGTTTATTCAAAAGGGTATGATGCTGGACGCGAGGGAGGTATGCTCGCAAATGGAACTTCCACCCAGTACGACATGTTATCTTATCCCGTACACCATGAAGCGTGGCTGTCACGGTAAGTTCAATATTTCTGTTTATCCCGGGATGGCAAAGGTGACGTTGACACCGTTGCGATACGCCGGCCTCAAGCGCGAACCATTGATGACAAACGTGGTGATTCCCTGTGGAAATGATGAGGGGACACGTGTTGACTTCTTGGTGAATGATCCGTGTGACGTTCATGTACTGCTT
>NW_001848999.1:0-1234 GCF_000209065.1 Trypanosoma cruzi | reverse complement strand
GAACCGCTTGGGCTGCAAACACGCTTTCCAATGATTCCAAGGAGTGCTCCCAACGCTTTTCGCACGGGCAGTCGCGAGCGTGCCTATAGCCGGGACCGTTCAGTGCGTCGCAGTGATTCCTTGCCGCCCATCCAGGGTGCAGTCCGCGGAGGGCGTGGCAGCCAGGCGAATTTCATACCGCCGCGTCGCCCAACTGGGGTCTAAGTTTTTAATAGGGAGGATTTCTCATATTTTCTCCCCTCATTGTTATAGTTTTACTTATAGGAGTGCGCATGTAAAAATAAAAATAAAAATGGCAATGCTAAAAAAACGAAAAGTTCTTATTATTTTTGTTTTTTTACTCTTAATTTTTTATTTTGGCTCCGGTCAGGCCTTTCATTTTGCCTTTGAGGGCGAGAGTGTGGGCAGAGTAATACAACCATATGCTTTTATAAGGAATTGCCTGTTTTTTTGGGGGGTTTATTTGGGACGGTTTTTTGTTGCTGTTGTCATTGTTGTTTTGACAGGAGAGGTGAGTAGGAAAATATAATGAACAAACCGCCTACCTTTCTTTTCTTTTCTTATTTATTTTTTTATTTATTTATTTCATTTTTTTTTTTTTTTTTTGTGTGTATGTGGGGGAGGGAAAAGGGATTTTGATTTGCGTTTATTATTAAAGAAATTCTTTAATGTGTTTATATGTATGCATTTAAAAGTATATGTGAAATAGAAATATATATATTATACGGAAATTGACAGATGCGAAAGCTAGACACCAGAAGAGGCGGATATTTATGTGCGGATATGTTGGTGTATGTACGTACACATAAGGGTTTGGGGATTTCCTGTGTATACAGTACAGCTACGTTCCATATTCTGCGTATTCTCATATGGCCGTTTCTTATTTATTTATTTATTTATTTATTTATTTATTATTTTTTGTGTGTGTGTATGTATATGTATGGGTACGTGTGCAATGAGAAGCCTTTTTTTTTTACATTTACCTTTTTTTTTTTTCTTGTTGTTGTTTTGTTTATGTGAATAGTGAATTGATTTGTGCAATCGTTTGTCATGGTTGCCATTTTTCTCTCTTTGATTTGTGTATATGTGCCTGCAGACCACTTACATATTGGAATGAAAACAAGAAAAAGAAAGAAATAATAAAAAAGAAAAGAAGAGAGTGAGTGGTTTGACAGGAGAGAAAACATCATTTATTATTTATTTATGTACCAATATTTTTTTGTTTTTGTTTGCT
>NW_001848998.1:3018-4610 GCF_000209065.1 Trypanosoma cruzi | reverse complement strand
CGGCCCGCTCTCGTCGCTCCCCGCCGCCACCGCACCGCGCAACGCTCCTCCGCCCATCACGTACAGCACGGCGCCGTCACGCAACGACACGTTCTGCACAACGATCCGCACGCCATCCCGCGCCATCCACGGCACGTAGAGCACAGGACTCACGCCGTCCAGCACAACGTGGCGCAGCGTCACCTCGCTCGCGCCGGCAGGCACAACGAACGCCGACCGCACCGTCACGCTCTCGCGGACAAACACTCTCGACGCGGTGCCCACAGCGGGCGGCAGTGCAGAAGCACCCACAGGCACGCACGCCTCGCCGTACCCGCCGCTGCCGCACGCGCACACGCACATACCGTTCCTCATGCTCGCAGACGCCGTCCCGGGCGCGTAGCAGTGCGTGTCCCTGTCGCAGACGTCGCACCCAGCAACGTCGATGCTCCCAGCGTCGCCAAAACCAGCCGCAGCGTACTCCTCCGCCGTCGACAGGACACGTCCACCCGCGTCGTTGCACGCCACCCTCAAATGCGCCCCAGCCGCAAGCGACAGGCTCAGCGAGACCATCCGCGGCAGCAGCGCTCGGTTGCGCACGAAACTCAGCGTGCTCCCAGCAGCGGTCACGGTGCCAGCAGCGTAGAGCATCTCCCTCGAGACGCCGTCGTGCACGTTGCCCCTCGCCAGAAGCATCGACCCGCCAGCCAGGCTCACCGTCGAATAAAACGCCACCGCGTAGTCCTCCGTCGACGAAAAGTCGCTCCGCACAAGCGCCACAGCGGAGCCCGACACGCTCACAGCCCCACGCACTGACACCGCATGCCTGCACAGCAGGAAGCCGCTGTCAACAAACGCCACCACGGAGCCGCCGCTGGCCGAAACACCGCCCTCCACCGACACGCACAGCCCCAGCGCCGTCTGCACCGACAGCCCGTCCACGTACAGCGCGCCGCGCGACGACACCGCCACGCCGCCAACCACCAACACGCCAACAGCGTCGCGGAACACAGCCGCCAAATGCGTGCGCGCGATGGTCAGCACGCTCCCCGTCAGATTCACGTTGTGCAACACGAGGCACGCGGAGGCGTCGCCAAGGTCGTAGGCGTCATGGTACACAACACGCTTCTCTGCGATCAGCACCGAGTCCACCACAGTGATGCGCGAGCCCGGCGGAAATCGGTTCGCCACCAGCGCACCGCCTCCAGAACGCGACTCAAGCCCGCTGATCAGCACATCGACGCGCTCGCCAGCAGGCGGTTCGGAACGCCACCCAACAACGTACAGGCTCGCTCCGTCCACAAACGTGCAGTTCGCCAGCGTCACGTTGCGCACGCTCCCAGACATCGACTCCACGTCCACCACGACGTCCGCCGCAAAGGTCACGCCAACGTAGCACACCACCGACGTCCCGAGACCGGCGTTCACCACTTCATCCACACGCACGTCCCGCACGCACAAATCGGCGCCGTCGGTGCTCGGTGGCTCGGGAGCAGCAACGGGCAGGCACGCATCGCCGTGGCCGCCCTCAGCACAAGCGCAGGCGCAGCCATCACTCGAGGCCGTCGTCGTGTACGCAGGGAAGCACGAACGTCGCAGGGCGCATGGATCAC
>NW_001848998.1:0-2918 GCF_000209065.1 Trypanosoma cruzi | reverse complement strand
GGAAGCACCGCAACCGACACACAAGGCAAAGCGCCGTGAAGCAGGCACCAAAATCAAAGCTCCCACAACAAATTCATCGTGGAGCAAAAGAAAATATTATGCGAGCGCGAAAAAAATCACACAGACTGAAAAACAACAATGACGGTGCAGAGGCAATAAATGGTCGTGGTGCGCAGCAGCCGTGGCATCGCGCCCCTCCCTCATCAAACGGCACCGCACCGCAACGCACCGTGACGACCGCCTGCAATGACGACGATTGAGTAGCACACACAAAGCGGCATAAACCTTTCATCCCGCACTCGCTCAAGTTTACGCTCTCAGTATGTACTGCCAACAACACAGGGAAGGACACGGAAGGGGACTGTGTCATCCATCCACCTTCTGCCCACAACAGATCCTCCTCATCCTCCTCCTCGCCACACCCTGGGTGCCGCGAAACGCCGTCAAGCAGAGCCACGTGTATGGAATTCTCCAATGCGCAGGGCGAGGCTGGCAGCCACCCACGCTCACTCCCGCACATATCCTCTCCCACAACCTTCCCACACACAAAAGGGCAAAGACATGGAGAAGAAAAGCCCGCCGCACAACGCATGCAGAAGCAACGCCATCCACTTCGCACCGCAAGATAGTGCCATGCGCACCGCACACACACGGCGGCAAAGAGAAGGACAGGGCGCATACAACTCCACAGCACTGCGCTGTACTTCTCCCTTCCCCGACAGATTGGAATTACGCCCCACAGCAGGTAGTGGTGGATTGGCGTCCCACACTCACAGTGAGGCACGGCGCACACAATCCGCTCTCCTCCGAGTGCACTCAGCAGGCCGGCGCCCAGTCACCCTCGTGCCATCGCAATGGGGAACACAAACAATCGTCGTCGCGGAACATCGATGCCTCTAGCAGGAAAAAAGAAATGAGGACATGTCAACAGCACAGCCAGCAAAGGGACACTCAACGGGAAGCAGAGACACTCAGCGACAGTGAACACAGCAAAAACAAAGAAATGAACCGCAGTGATTTACCAAAAACAAAAAAGAAAAAAAGGTGAGAGTCCAGAAGAACTCCCAAACAACATAAAAAGGTAAAAACAATGATTCGGAAAGACGTTTATTTCATGTGCCGACCACAACAATATGACCGTGTGTTTGTGTATAAATATTGCCCTCAACAATAAAAAGAAGTCAATAAAAGACTTTACTGTTCCACCAGCCCACACAGCATCCCCAACATTTCACGCGGCATCCGGCCTGTTCTTCCAATCGTCGTTTCATGCAGTCCGTAGGACGCACAGCAGCGGAGCCGGCACCGCGTGTGGGCAGTAAAGAAAAAAAAAGAGGACAAACACTTCGCTCATTACAGAGTGCAGCAGACAGCCATTAAGTAAAGAAGAAAGTGAGGATGCACAGTGGTCCGTCGGCAATACGTCCGGCACAGCTCTCCGCCCTCCATCACCGCACGGTCGCAGCGGCACACACCCATCCACAAAACAAAAGAAACAAAAAAAAGAAAAACACGGCGGCAGGGTGTGGCTGTGTGTGTGGCGCTGCGGGTGTCTGCCAGCCCTGGCCGCAAGAAAACAAAACAAGAGGGAAGAAATGTGTGCTCCGCCCCACAGGCCCTCGTCGCACGCCCACACGTCACGGCTCCCTCAGCGCGCCGTTCGTCGCGGCCCCTCCTCATGCGTGCAGCAGGCGAGGCGCACAGGGCCGTCGTCATGAGCGTGTCGGTGGTGTGCGAGTGGAGCAGTTGGGCAGAAACACACGGCACCCCTCACAGGAAGAGTGCAGCGAGAAATAATTAAAGAGGGTATAGTAGAAAAGAAAAACGTCCATAGTGATTGCCCCCAAAAGCAAAAAATAGAAGGGATGGGGAATGAAAGATAAAAAAAAACAAAAAACAACAAAATATTTTAAAGAAAACAAGAAAAAGGAATGTTAAAAACAGTTACGGTGCTCCGCCCATGCAGCCAGGCAGGACGGCAGTGGTGCGTGTGGTGCAAAAGAGAGCACCAACGGGCCTGCATGGGTGTGCATGCATATATACAATGGGCACATTATTGTGTGTGCCTCGTGGGGTGAGGTGAGGGCGAGAGTCCATGCAAGGGGACACACACACAGAGAGAAGGAAGAGTGTGTGTGCGGGCGGTGCACGGCTCTCTCCCTCACTCTCACGCGGCCACCACCGCAGCAGCAGCCGCACACGCAACAACAACAAGAAGAGGCAAAAGAGGGGAGGTGGTGTGGGAGACCGCGGTGCTGCCGTCACTGTCGCCAATCTTTTTCTTATTTTCACTTTGGCTTTTTTCTGTCTGTGCAGTATCGGAAGGTTGAGCATTCCCCACAGTAGTCTTTTCAGTGGATGTTTCCTTCTGAAGTGGGGAAGAGCCTTCATTTGAAGATGTGGTTGCTGCTTGTTCTTGACTGCCAGTCGATATACTTTCCGCAGTGTCTGAAGTGGATACAGGATCCTCGTTATTTCGTCCTTGTTTTGCGGGTGAATCCGTGGATGCACTCGTCTTCTGGCCGCCATTCTTCTCTTTTTTTTGGATTCGTTTTTTGATGATCGGTTTTGGGTTTCGGCAGAGGGGCGTTTGATAATTCCAGCGAGGCTTTTCCTTTTTCTTGTAATTCTTTATTTGGATCTTCTGGTGACATAACTGTTTGAAGAGTGTCTGGATCCCCGTCGTTTTTCATTGTTTCTTCCGAAGAGTGCTGTTCTTTTCCGCTCAATGTAGAAGTGTCGCCAACACCCTGGCCGCTTGTTGTATCAGAGCCCCGTGACTGCTTTTCAGCGGCGGGCGTATCCGGTGCCTTTCCGTCGAGCAACTGGGCGTGTTGACTCTCCTTTTTTTCATCACTTTGCAAAAGTTCTTGTTGGGCTTCACGTTGCGAGGTGGATGAAAGAGACACTGTCTCCGT
>NW_001848997.1:3404-4576 GCF_000209065.1 Trypanosoma cruzi | reverse complement strand
TAAACAGTTGTGTAAATTTGTGAACAACATTTCCACTCTTTTGGCGACAGCGAATATCCACGGTGTGCCAAAGGAGGGCAGCCGTACTGTGCAGTTGGGCCTCTCGTACACGAGGGACAGGAGGTGTGAAGTAACGTTGAACGGTAAGAGGTCCGGCGTTGTTAGACGATGATGGTCGGTAATTTGGGAGCATCAAACAGAACGTAACAGGGTGGCCGTGAGGGAAATGTGTGTAAGCGACGAATGGTATGTGCACGTGTTGGTGGGAGGACTATTTGCGAAGAGGTCTATTCTGGCTTTTTCCTCAATTCGAGTAGGAACTCGCACGCCTCCACATTGGTGGGGAACAGCAGGATGACGGGAGAGAGCAGTCCTTTGACGGTGCGCAACGTTTTTTTTTTTTTTTTTGTGTGCATCCGCGAATTGGCGGAGAAAGACACCGAGAGACCCACAGCCGGCAACGTCACGCTTCCAACACCACCTGCTGCTGGCAAATCCACCCACAGAGTTGGAGGGTCAGACGGTATCCGGCGGTGCTGTGAAGGCTACTTCCGAGCGGAACGTTTGAGGCAAATTTTCGTTAACGATATGTGGGCGGGTACCTAAATGTGCATCCATCCGCGGTTACAAGGTCTGTTTCCCAGGCAGGAAGGGCACAAGGGACACTGTTTCTGGGGATACCTCCACCCAGGATACGGTAAATCCACCATCACTTTGTGCACCCAAGTTCCCCAGTACCTGCAGAGGAACAACTGCAAACCGACGAAGACGAATGAGCCAAAAAAAGAAAAATGCACAAACACTGCCTGTAACGGCAACGAAAGGCGATGGACTCAAATGATGATGCTGGATTATCCCGTGGGGATCATATCTCTTCCACGACGAAAGATGAAAAGAAGGAAAAAGGGAAGGTGGTGGCGAAAGAAGAGCCGACTGGTGATGGTGAATCGAGGTCGCCGCAGCAAGAGGCCACTGTGCGCCAACTGCGGCAAGGCAATCCGCTTACGGCTGGGAGTGAAGATGTGCCGTCCCATGTACCTGAGACCAGCAGTGAAAAACGCACGACTAACATCAAAAGAAGAAGACGCTGCTCGCGAGACAACAGTGGGTTTAGATACCACTCCTGCTCCACACAAATGGCGCCGAACGGAATTCCACGAAGGACATCCCCA
>NW_001848997.1:0-3304 GCF_000209065.1 Trypanosoma cruzi | reverse complement strand
ATTTTTGTTTCCCGGAGCTATTCTTTGCACTTTGAGGAATCTTTTTTTTTATTTTAAAATTTAGTTGCGGTGTTGAGTTTTCTTTTTCTTTAGGGTTTATTCTACAGCAAAGTGCTGCGACTTGTTTCCGTTTGTGCTGTGCGCCACTGCCACTTTGTGTTACCGTGTCCAGTTGAGTGTCCTTCTGCCGGCTGTGCTGCTGACATGCCCCGTTTCTTCTTCTTTTATTCCCTGCTATAGGCACCGATTGTCCGCAACGACGATTGCTTGTGTTCCCCTCAGCGATGGGACGGGAGCGACGGGGTGCCCGGCTTGGCCTTCTGCCTCTTCTGCAAAGGGAGGGGACGGTGTGTGCGGCGTGCCTCGTTGTGTGTGCGGGGCACCATCCATTGCAGCCTGCTGTGCGGCATGATGCCATTCTGTGAGGACTGTGCCGTGGCCGACTGTGCCGTGGGCTTGGGTGGGCCCCGTTCTTCTCGTTGCGGCTGCCTGTGTGCTGTGCGCACGACAGTTTCTTGCGGAGCAGCGTGGATGACGCTGCTTCTGCGTGCGTTGTGCGGCTGACTCCTTCTCCACGTTTCTTCACCCTCGCCCGAGGGGGCGTCGTCCGTCACCCGCCCGTGCTGTTTGCTGCAATGTGCGCGCTCTTTCTTTCCTCCGTCCCCACACGCGTCTATTTGAGGGGTGCGGCTCCGAGTGCTCTTTCCGTCTGTTGTTTTATACATTCGTCGTCGTCACGGGGGCGGTGCCACAGGAGCGGCGGCGGAGCGGCTGCGCTGGAGGGTGCGAGTGTCGCCAGGGACAAACGACTGGCGGCGACGAGGCGTGGGTGCCCGGCAGAGCGGTTGGGCCCTGTTGCATCCGGTTGGTTGTTTTATTCGGCAGCGAAGTGCCCCGCTTTCTTTCCTGACGGGCGCGGGACTTGCTCGGTGTGTGTGCGCAGACGGTGCCATTGTTTCTTTTTTTGCTTCCGCTTTTTTTGCACCTCCTCACCTTTCACACACACACACGAAGGAGGAGGGCGATCAAAAGCTAATTGCTACTGTGCACTTTGAAGGCAATCAACTGCACATCAAAAACACTTCTACACATTTACATAGACTCACGTGTTGCTGCTGTCAAGGTACCCGACGCACACACAACCGTTGCCGTGTGACTGGATCCAGCGGAAGGAGGCGAGAGTGAACAACAACGACCCCAAATGTCCCGGCGTTTGCTTAATTCCGCGGCGCTGCTCCTTCTCTTTGTGTTGTTTTGCCGCGGCGTTGACGCCTCCGGGGGTGCGGGGGAGCAGATGGAGTCGAAAGAGGTTGAACTCTTTAAACCAGGGGAAGTAACCGTGCCCGCTGCTGAAGAAGGGAGAGAAACGTTTGATGGTTATTCACTTGTCTTATCAATCCACGGTCATTCCCTCGTTGACGTGAACGGCGCGATGCTTGCACTTGCCATTGCTGAGTATGGCGAAGGTTATGACGGCATGTATTATAACATTTTGGCAAAATACAACTCGTACGGGGACGTCAGTAATTTGGAAAAAGACGTTACATGGGCGGCAAAACAGTGGACGCCGAAGACTGTGTTTGAGCAATTCAAAAAAGGCGGATACCGTACGTTTCTGTTTGGCCCCAAGGCTGTGGCGAAGGCGAACAAAATATTTCTTCTTTTGTCAAACTTTACCGAGCAGTCCAGTGTGCCTTTGCAGACTTCATATTCCTGGGACCTTGAGTTGTTTGTGGGTGACGTTACGGCGTCCACGGCGGTACCAGGGGGGAAAACAGTGTCGTGGGAGGGCCCACGGTCGTTGAAGTCCACGCTACTCACATTGATGGGGAAGCATTCATGGAATGTGTTGGAGGCCGCTCGTGGGGCCAGAGGCATTGCAGTTGGGGGCACGACGGTTGTCTTCCCTCTCGTGGCAGTCAGCGAGAAGGCAGAAAAAAGGGAGAGAACCTGCACAGTCATCTACTCCGAGGACGATGGGGACACTTGGACATTTCCGGACGCCGCTGCGATTGCTAATGACTGTATGGATTTCACTCTCCTCGAGTGGCAGGGGAAACTTCTCATGGTCACCTCGGGTTCTGTTATTCCTCAGCAGCTCAGGGTGTACGAATCCGTTGACATGGGGAAGACATGGGCAAAGATGGTGGGGCCATTTCCACGCCTGTTGAGTCAATTACGTTTGTTCCCCATGCACCCCAGAGGCACTGACATCATAACGGCAACCATTGGGAGCAAGAGTGTGCTGTTGTACACCCAGATGTTGTTCGAGTATGTTCCAGGCGATACACAAGGTGCACGCAGAGTGATGCACCTGTTCCTCTCTGATTTTGTTCGCGCACATGACGTTGGACCAATATTTGCTGGTTCTTTTGACCAAAGCTTTTTCATCACCCTGCTGCACAAAAAAGGCGAGTTGTTTGCTCTCTACGCGAAGTATGGTGAGGATGGAGCATCAGGCGGTCTTTTTTTCACGCGCCTCACGGAGCAGATGCGGCAAATCAATTTCCTGCTGCAAACTTGGGAAGCTGTGGATGACAGGGTCTCAACGCTTTGCAGCTCCAGTGCCGGGAAGAGCGCATCAAAAGATGCTGCCTGCGTTGGTCGCCTGCCAACGGATGGGCTGGTTGCTTTCTTTTCTGACAATGGCAACAGCACTCACTGGAATGACGAGTACGGTGGTGTGGGAGCGACGGTGTCTGAGAAGGGGGTGAAGAAGGTCTATAATGGCTTTGAGCTGACAGGGGTTGATGCACGTATTTTTTGGCCGGCCGGCAGTAATTATAATAATGCACTGTACAGTCCCCGATATGAGGAGCTTACTGTTGTGGCGACGGTGACCATCAACGAAGCCCCAGAGAACATCACACCTTTGCTGGGCGTGAGCGTGGTGGGCTCAACCTGGAGAGAACTGAATCTGTGGTACGACGAACATAAGCACTGGAGGACGGAGGCAGGGGAAGGAAAGGGTGCAGGAACAATTGCGTGGGAGGCGGGGAAGGCGTACCGAGTGGTGCTCACGGTGCGGAACGGTGAATGCACGGCGTACGTTGATGGGCAGCTTTTGGGGAGTTTGGTGGAGAAACACCCATTTACTTTGGGAGCTCCTCCTAGGGCTGGGGTGCCTGCGCAGGAGAAGATACCTGAAATGGTTTCTCAAATCTTTTTTGGGAGTGACGGGATAAACCTGGAAGGAACAGTACGCTGCTTCACAGTGAGGAACGTTTTGCTGTACAGCCGCTGCTTCAATGACAGTGAGGTTGCGGCAGTGGAGAAGCGGGAAGACAGCGAGTCTTCGGGAGCA
>NW_001848996.1:3070-4570 GCF_000209065.1 Trypanosoma cruzi | reverse complement strand
GGTTTTCCCAAAAGGAGGGGCGCATCGCCGTTGCGTGCTTCCCGCGGCAGTCCATTACTCTGCGACTGTGCGTGCCGCCGTCCGCTGCGCCGCTGCAAGCCTTCGTCTTTGTGAGAAATGGGGAGCGTGACTGCTGTGGCGGTGGTCGAACTTTCCCGAATTGGTGCTTTTGGTGATCCCACTTGGAGCGCCGAGCAGCGAGGGGCCGCACACGCCCAGGAGGTGGGAGTGTCAGCTGCAACCGCACCTGCGATTTGCAGTTGGGATGTGACATGTTTCTTTGGTATTTTTGTTTTTGGTGATATGCGGGGCAGCGATGTGTTGGCGTGTGCGTGCTGCTCATGGCTGCCGGTGTTGTCTTTCCTGCTGTTCTCCCGCTCCAGTCCTTTGCGTTCGACGGACCAAACGTTTTTACGGGCGTGTGGTGGGGCCGCGTTTTTGTTTGGAAAAAAAGCCTTTCGCAGGCATAATGATACTGCCGTCCGTGCCACACGAGGCAGCGGGGAGTTTCCTGGGATTTATTGGCGGGGTGGCACCGCACCCATGCCGTGTGGCAGGTTTGTATTCCGCAATGCACGGTGATGGGGATGTGCGGTGACAACTTCCTCCAGTGGAGTGACGCGAGCAGCACGGGGAGCATAACGGAGGAGTGGTGGCTGCGTGCTCCCAAGTGATACGTGAATGGCGAATGCAATATGAAAGGCGGCGTCACGGCACTCTTTTGCCATGCACACCGCAGATATTTTCCATAAAGCACGCAAGTTGCATTCTTTTCTGTTGTGTGGGAACTTACCGTGATGCATCGCTGTTGTGGCGTGTATGATTTGGGGTTCTCACGTGTGGCCGTTGCTGCACTGAATTTACTTTTTATTTTGTGTGTTTGTGCCCGTGGTGATGTGCCCACGTCCTCTTGCAGAGTGTGTGCGGTGACGGCGGTGCCACACGGGTGCGGGCCGTGGCGAGCGGGGTGCGTGTGCGAACCCTCCGTGCGCAGCAAGTTGTTGTTGTTTGCCCTCTCCAACACGGTGCTGGGTGGATGGTACCCGATTGCCGTCGTTGTGGTGGTCTTCGTGCATCGAGTACAGTGCCGTCACACCGCGCGTATGGCACTCTTGTTTTGGCTGTCAGTAATTTCTGTGCGTAATTTCCTTTATTCTTATTCTTTTTTTTGGTTGGTGGTTAGTGTTCAGCTTTAACTCGATACAACCAAGAGAACAAGGAGAAACAATGCCTCCAAAGCAAAATAGAGTGCAAGGTGGCAATGCCAAGAGTCGAGCGTCCGCCGTGCCGCAGGGAGATCAGAGGAGAGCGATTCAGGAATTTGAGGGTAAGAGAGATCAACCCTCTGCGACACACATAAGAGCGGAGTCGCAGCAACCGCAGTGGACCACGTACAGCTACATAAAGGACATTCTGCTGGAGAGAAGCACTCTCAGTTACCAAATGAGGCTGAACGAATTCATTCGGAGCTACTTGGGCGACACGGCGGCTGTTGATGAA
>NW_001848996.1:0-2970 GCF_000209065.1 Trypanosoma cruzi | reverse complement strand
AATGACCGTTGCCACCACGATCAAAGATGTGCTTTTTAGAGGAAGAGTTCGCGTCATGGACATGCAATTGAATGATTTTCTTGTGATGGAGTTGGACGGCATGGGCTTTTTGCCCGCCAACCGGAATGTCTTGCTGAGGGATTTTTTTATTTGCCCCACAAGGTATATTCGCGGTACGTTTTCACTGCGCGATATAAAGGCATGCGATCGTTACAAGAGGATGGAGAGGGCTGTAAGGGATGAAATGGATATGGAAGAGGATGTACGCAGGCTTTACGAGAAAGGTGTGGACACTCTACTGAGGTGGTCATTAGCTGCCGAGGAGGTAAAAGCAAACGTTCATAACCTCACCAAACGTTTATTGGATGCAGCCTTCATTGAATTGATGAGCTCAATAACGATGAGTGCGCCGATTAAACTGGAGGGATTGTACGAGTCTGTGTACAATGCGAGGTGGCATCATGTCGTGGAAGTTCCTGGCGGCGAGGGGACGGGAATGTATGTGAGGGAAGGAGAACCACCGCAGTCATGGACGTACAAGGCAGTTGGCGAAACTCGTGAAAGGGATGACGGTGCGCAGCAGTCCGGTGCAGCACGTCTCAAGCTGATGGTGCTCACCTCGGACAAGGGATGGCCGTATTCGTGGGAGGAGGATGAATCCACTCGTGACTGCTATGTGAACTGTGAGGTGGATCGAGTGTGGCAGATCGTCAAGCGCGATCTAACCGAGTGGTTCAGCCCTGACGCTGGGGACTACTTTAAGCCCAAGAGGCGTGTGTTGATTGGGACGCCCGGGATCGGGAAATCGATGGCCGCCGGCTCGTACCTCCTCTACCAGCTGCTGCACTGCGATGTCGAGCAGCTCCCAATGGTTGCGTACTTTATTGGGAGTCAATCATTCCTGTTTGACAAGACCACCAAAACGCTATCAACATACAGGGGTGACCCCGGGATTGAGGATGTTGTAAACATTTTTTCCTTGCGTGGGGTGAAGGGGTATATTATCTACGATGCGACATTGAAGGGTTGTCAACCGGCTGCTGGTTTGCCTTGCAAGGGATGGGGCATGATTGTGGTGACACCGCCAGACAAAAACGAATATGAACGGTGGACAAAAAAAATGGACGCTACTGCAATCGTAACGAATTGTCCCGAAGAAAACGATGTGAGGGCAATGTGCATTTGGATGAAGCGCAATTGGCCCCTGCAGGAGCAAGCGGAGTACTGGAAGGAGGTGAGGGGTCGCATGAATAACGTGGGACCAATTCTCCGCTTCATCTTTGGCAAACAGGCATATGATGACCGCATTAAAGCGTGTCAGCAGGCCGTGGATGGGTCGACCGCCTCGGAATTGGAGCGCAATTTGGGTATTGGCTGCTGTTACTCGTCCAATGACAGCGACTTGTCTCGAAAGCTTGTGAAGGCTGTCCGAGTACGACGAGGAAACAATTTTGAGTCGCCTCTGACTGTACTGATATCTCCCCACCTCGAACGTGAAACTTTGTCCAGGTTGGAGAATGAAATGAAGCAGTCCGATTTTATTTTTTTCGTTTTGAGGTTCTGGGATTATGTCCCACCATATCTTATTGAAAAGCATGCCGCATCCGCATTTTTGAATGAGGATTTCCTGCGTGCGATAAGACTCAAAATCAAGGAACTGAGGCCACCAGGACGACGTGAGCCACACCGCTGTGCGCTGAAAGAGCACTCAGACAAGAGCTTCACCAGAAAAGAGGTTCTACCGCCACCGGAACGCCTTTCCGATCCGGTGGCTATGGACCACTGGGTGCTGTATGAGCCGAAAGTCCAAAACTTTCCGCTGGTGGACGGCTTTTTCTTTGTGGACACAAATCCGAAGACGCTGGTTGGGCTGCGGATGGCTACGGCGGGTGGGCACCACACGACAACCAGCACTGTGCGGCAGTTCACTGAGTGCCTGGCGGCATATTTTGATGGTTGGGAGGTGTTATCCCGAGACCTGTCGTGGGAGATGATTTATGTGCAGCACGCAGACAGCACGCCGATGACTGACTGGCAGGGATGTGATGTCGACAATTCCAATAATGTGAGCCGCGCTGAAAACCGAGAGATTGCGGCGTTCTGGGAGGAAGAGGTGCGCCAGTACATAGCAGCAATATCGTCGGACGATGCCAGAAGGAACGAAGCTCTCTGAAATGGGGAAGAACCACCGAAATGGTAAGAATAAATTAGGGAAAGGGGCAATTTTGTTTTTTGGTAAAGAAATATTGTGGGGGTTATATATGTTTTGTGATACTTTTTTGTGTGCATGCGGTGCGGGTGCACCAGCCCCATACGGCAACACCGCACACAAATGTCAAAGTGTCCAACGCTATCGAAAATAACAGTGGCAGAAGAAATTAGGGAGAGAAAGGGGTTGTTTGGTTTCTGGTGAAAAACATTGGGTGATTTCTACATGATATGTTAGTTGTGTGTATGTTATACGAGGCACAATTGGAGAATTGCCCCGGTATGAAAAAAGCATTGTGGCTGGCGGTGTCGCAGTACTACTGCATTGTCCATTTTCTTCTATTGTGCTCTAAGGCCCATCACGAATAGAAGCAGCTTTAAGGGATGGAGGGCGAATAAGTTCTATTGAGGAAATGGTGCACTGCGTGTGACCGCATGGAGTGAGGCGCCGCGTCATGGATGGGTGAGGACTCCTCTTCCGCGTGTGGGTGGATGGGAGATTACTCGCTCCGTGTGCGTTGTGTGTTGGCAGTGGGCTGTGGCTGTATCCCGTTGGCCGTGGGACTGAACTGGAGGCGGTGGCGGTGTGTCTCTTCCCGTTCTTGTCCACGGTGGTTGACTGCTGGCGGTGTGTGCGATATTGTTGTGTGGAGGGCCGAATCTTTTCTCGCCCACGGACTGGCAGCACTGCGATGGTGTGTGTGGGAGGGCTGGTGTGGAGTTTCCGGCCGGGGCGAGGCCGTGGCGGTGCTTTTCCCGTCT
>NW_001848995.1:2618-4562 GCF_000209065.1 Trypanosoma cruzi | reverse complement strand
CCGTGTGGGCACAGCTCGCGAAATTCCTCCAAGCAGCGGATAGTTCAGGGTTGTTTGGTGTCCAGTGTGTGAACACGCAAACAGATATTGACAGAGAGTGCCTCTGACTCCCACCATTCACAATCGGAAACAAAAATTTGGACCACAACCTGTGATGCAGCGGCCGCTCGAAAACGATCAGCCGAGTGCAGCACCCGTGTGGGCAAGAGCTCGCGAAATTCCTCCAAGCAGCGGATAATTCAGGGTTGTTTGGTGTCCAGTGTGTGAACACGCAAACAGATATTGACAGAGAGTGTCTCTGACTCCCACCATTCACAATCGGAAACAAAAATTTGGGCCACAACGTGTGATGCAGCGACCGCTCGAAAACGATCAGCCGAGTGCAGCACCCGTGTGGGCAAGAGCTCGCGAAATTCCTCCAAGCAGCGGATAATTCAGGGTTGTTTGGTGTCCAGTGTGTGAACACGCAAACAGATATTGACAGAGAGTGCCTCTGACTCCCACCATTCACAATCGGAAACAAAAATTTGGGCCACAACGTGTGATGCAGCGACCGCTCGAAAACGATCAGCCGAGTGCAGCACCCGTGTGGGCAACAGCTCGCGAAATTCCTCCAAGCAGCGGATAGTTCAGGGTTGTTTGGTGTCCAGTGTGTGAACACGCAAACAGATATTGACAGAGAGTGCCTCTGACTCCCACCATTCATAATTGGAAACAAAAATTTGGACCACAACGTGTGATGCAGCGGCCGCTCGAAAACGATCAGCCGAGTGCAGCACCCTTGTGGGCAACAGCTCGCGAAATTCCTCCAAGCAGCGGATAGTTCAGGGTTGTTTGGTGTCCAGTGTATGAACACGCAAACAGATATTGAAAGAGAGTGTCTCTGACTCCCACCATTCACAATCGGAAACAAAAATTTGGACCACAACGTGTGATGTAGCGGCCGCTCGAAAACGATTAGCCGAGTGCAGCACCCGTGTGGGCAAGAGCTCGCGAAATTCCTCCAAGCAGCGGATAATTCAGGGTTGTTTGGTGTCCAGTGTATGAACACGCAAACAGATATTGACAGAGAGTGCCTCTGACTCCCACTATTCACAATCGGAAACAAAAATTTTGACCACAACGTGTGATGCAGCGGCCGCTCGAAAACGATCAGCCGAGTGCAGCACCCGTGTGGGCAAGAGCTCGCGAAATTCCTCCAAGCAGCGGATAGTTCAGGGTTGTTTGGTGTCCAGTGTATGAACACGCAAACAGATATTGGCAGAGAGTGTCTCTGACTCCCACCATTCACAATCGGAAACAAAAATTTGGGCCACAACGTGTGATGCAGCGACCGCTCGAAAACGATCAGCCGAGTGCAGCACCCTTGTGGGCAACAGCTCGCGAAATTCCTCCAAGCAGCGGATAGTTCAGGGTTGTTTGGTGTCCAGTGTGTGAACACGCAAACAGATATTGACAGAGAGTGCCTCTGACTCCCACCATTCACAATCGGAAACAAAAATTTGGGCCACAACGTGTGATGCAGCGACCGCTCGAAAACGATCAGCCGAGTGCAGCACCCGTGTGGGCAAGAGCTCGCGAAATTCCTCCAAGCAGCGGATAGTTCAGGGTTGTTTGGTGTCCAGTGTGTGAACACGCAAACAGATATTGACAGAGAGTGTCTCTGACTCCCACCATTCACAATCGGAAACAAAAATTTGGACCACAACGTGTGATGCAGCGGCCGCTCGAAAACGATCAGCCGAGTGCAGCACCCTTGTGGGCAAGAGCTCGCGAAATTCCTCCAAGCAGCGGATAGTTCAGGGTTGTTTGGTGTCCAGTGTATGAACACGCAAACAGATATTGACAGAGAGTGTCTCTGACTCCCACCATTCACAATCGGAAACAAAAATTTGGACCACAACGTGTGATGCAGCAGCCGCTCGAAAACGATCAGCCGAGGCA
>NW_001848995.1:0-2518 GCF_000209065.1 Trypanosoma cruzi | reverse complement strand
TCCCACCATTCACAATCGGAAACAAAAATTTGGACCACAACGTGTGATGCAGCGGCCGCTCGAAAACGATCAGCCGAGTGCAGCACCCTTGTGGGCAACAGCTCGCGAAATTCCTCCAAGCAGCGGATAATTCAGGGTTGTTTGGTGTCCAGTGTGTGAACACGCAAACAGATATTGACAGAGAGTGCCTCTGACTCCCACCATTCACAATCGGAAACAAAAATTTGGGCCACAACGTGTGATGCAGCGACCGCTCGAAAACGATCAGCCGAGTGCAGCACCCGTGTGGGCAACAGCTCGCGAAATTCCTCCAAGCAGCGGATAATTCAGGGTTGTTTGGTGTCCAGTGTGTGAACACGCAAACAGATATTGGCAGAGAGTGTCTCTGACTCCCACCATTCACAATCGGAAACAAAAATTTGGGCCACAACGTGTGATGCAGCGGCCGCTCGAAAACGATCAGCCGAGTGCAGCACCCGTGTGGGCAACAGCTCGCGAAATTCCTCCAAGCAGCGGATAATTCAGGGTTGTTTGGTGTCCAGTGTATGAACACGCAAACAGATATTGACAGAGAGTGTCTCTGACTCCCACCATTCACAATCGGAAACAAAAATTTGGGCCACAACGTGTGATGCGGCGGCCGCTCGAAAACGATCAGCCGAGTGCAGCACCCGTGTGGGCAAGAGCTCGCGAAATTCCTCCAAGCAGCGGATAATTCAGGGTTGTTTGGTGTCCAGTGTGTGAACACGCAAACAGATATTGACAGAGAGTGCCTCTGACTCCCACCATTCACAATCGGAAACAAAAATTTGGGCCACAACGTGTGATGCAGCGACCGCTCGAAAACGATCAGCCGAGTGCAGCACCCGTGTGGGCAAGAGCTCGCGAAATTCCTCCAAGCAGCGGATAGTTCAGGGTTGTTTGGTGTCCAGTGTGTGAACACGCAAACAGATATTGACAGAGAGTGTCTCTGACTCCCACCATTCACAATTGGAAACAAAAATTTGGGCCACAACGTGTGATGCAGCGGCCGCTCGAAAACGATCAGCCGAGTGCAGCACCCGTGTGGGCAACAGCTCGCGAAATTCCTCCAAGCAGCGGATAGTTCAGGGTTGTTTGGTGTCCAGTGTGTGAACACGCAAACAGATATTGGCAGAGAGTGTCTCTGACTCCCACCATTCACAATCGGAAACAAAAATTCAGACCACAACGTGTGATGCAGCGGCCGCTCGAAAACGATCAGCCGAGTGCAGCACCCGTGTGGGCAAGAGCTCGCGAAATTCCTCCAAGCAGCGGATAATTCAGGGTTGTTTGGTGTCCAGTGTATGAACACGCAAACAGATATTGGCAGAGAGTGTCTCTGACTCCCACCATTCACAATCGGAAACAAAAATTTGGACCACAACGTGTGATGCAGCGGCCGCTCGAAAACGATCAGCCGAGTGCAGCACCCTTGTGGGCAAGAGCTCGCGAAATTCCTCCAAGCAGCGGATAATTCAGGGTTGTTTGGTGTCCAGTGTGTGAACACGCAAACAGATATTGACGGAGAGTGTCTCTGACTCCCACCATTCACAATCGGAAACAAAAATTTGGGCCACAACGTGTGATGCAGCGGCCGCTCGAAAACGATCAGCCGAGTGCAGCACCCGTGTGGGCAACACCTCGCGAAATTCCTCCAAGCAGCGGATAGTTCAGGGTTGTTTGGTGTCCAGTGTATGAACACGCAAACAGATATTGACAGAGAGTGTCTCTGACTCCCACCATTCATAATTGGAAACAAAAATTTGGACCACAACGTGTGATGCAGCGGCCGTTCGAAAACGATCAGCCGAGTGCAGCACCCGTGTGGGCAAGAGCTCGCGAAATTCCTCCAAGCAGCGGATAATTCAGGGTTGTTTGGTGTCCAGTGTGTGAACACGCAAACAGATATTGACGGAGAGTGTCTCTGACTCCCACCATTCACAATCGGAAACAAAAATTTGGGCCACAACGTGTGATGCAGCGGCCGCTCGAAAACGATCAGCCGAGTGCAGCACCCGTGTGGGCAACACCTCGCGAAATTCCTCCAAGCAGCGGATAGTTCAGGGTTGTTTGGTGTCCAGTGTGTGAACACGCAAACAGATATTGACAGAGAGTGCCTCTGACTCCCACCATTCACAATCGGAAACAAAAATTTGGACCACAACGTGTGATGCAGCGGCCGCTCGAAAACGATCAGCCGAGTGCAGCACCCGTGTGGGCAAGAGCTCGCGAAATTCCTCCAAGCAGCGGATAGTTCAGGGTTGTTTGGTGTCCAGTGTATGAACACGCAAAACAGATATTGGCAGAGAGTGTCTCTGACTCCCACCATTCACAATCGGAAACAAAAATTTGGGCCACAACGTGTGATGCAGCGACCGCTCGAAAACGATCAGCCGAGTGCAGCACCCTTGTGGGCAACAGCTCGCGAAATTCCTCCAAGCAGCGGATAGTTCAGGGTTGTTTGGTGTCCAGTGTGTGACACGCAAACAGATATGAC
>NW_001848994.1:2014-4543 GCF_000209065.1 Trypanosoma cruzi | reverse complement strand
ACTCATATTCCAAGGGGAGTCCCGTCAACGTACACGGAGCCCACACCGTCACGCATTTTGAGCACCACGTGATACGTTTTGTCCAGCTCCCATGCGGTAAAATGCTTCGGGAACAACTCATGCTCCACG
Organism: Trypanosoma cruzi; assembly: GCF_000209065.1. Taxonomy (NCBI): domain Eukaryota; phylum Euglenozoa; class Kinetoplastea; order Trypanosomatida; family Trypanosomatidae; genus Trypanosoma; species Trypanosoma cruzi. The sequence goes on along the minus strand of NW_001848994.1, from coordinate 4,414 downwards.
CTCCACTCCATATTATTATCGTACGACAGTCCCAGGAGTGTTGTCTTCCCCATTTTCTTCAGGCCCATCAGGGGAGTGATGCCCTTCGGCACCTCGTGAATCGACACCGTTGCCGCAAGAGTAAACCCATAGTTTGCAAAGTGGAACGGCATTTTCGGCCACTGCTTGCACACAGGCCACTCGGCCCCCGCGCTACGCCCTTCGAACGTCAGCCCATCGGGAGCCTTTTTCGTCGCACCCCTCACAACGGCATTCACCCCAAGGTACTCGTCCTCCCACTTGTCCCCACGGAGCGTATCGGCCAAATGGCCCACAAGCCCAGCCGTGGGGATAGGAACAGAACAGTCCCATCTTGACAGCGCGGCGTCCGCAGCGCCTGTGCTGCATCGTCTCAAGGCATTGTCCTTCACGGCCCAGGTAGACAGCGCATGCCTTATCCTCTGCAGCTCATGCGTCAGATCCAGGAAGAAGGCTCCGGAGCTGCTTCCAACACCGGCCTCGTACAAACAATACAGCTTATCATTCGCGTACAACAGAGAGCTGGAGGTCGCGCCATACCCAGTGGGTAACAGGCCAACGTGGTAAATGCGGTTCGTGTCCGTTAGCCACAGGTGAATCTCGCTCCTTTCTTTGTCCCCGAAATATTCCAGCTGGGTGAGGAGGATCAACTTCTTTCCATCAATTGTTGCAGTGATGAATCCACCCTGAATGTGGAGCCCAGAACGTGCCAATGGGTTGCTCCACACGCGCGAGAGCGTCCCCAGAGCCTCCGTCCACGTGTTCCCCTTGTCAGTCGACTCGTACACCCTTCGGCGACCGTACTCACATGAGGTGATCATGATGATTTTCCATCCTCCCATTCAAGGACACTGGGTTGGGTGCAGCCCGCATGTGTCGCGCTTTTCGCAAAGGTCCAGTGCTGTTGAGTGAAATTCATGTACATGATTGTGGACGCAGTGTCCCCTCCCATTGTCAGAAACTGCACGGGAAACACGAGCGTGCCATCCGTCATTTTCGTGATGGGAGTACTGGCATCGTTGAGGAAGCCAATCATGTCACCGGATTTATGGGGATAAGGAAGGAGAATGCTCATAGAGACGGAACTCATCGACAAACCTCCGCTTTGTCCAGGCCTTGTGTCCAGAAAATGGATAACAGGCTCCACACCACTTCCTCCCCACCTATTGGCATAATGAGGTCTGACTCCCTTCCGTAAGTCGTAACCCTCCACAAATGCAAAAAGCGATCCGAAGGGTCCAAAAGACGAGGGAAACGACATCCAGTAAGGGTGTGCAGCAAAACCATCAATACCTCCAGGTCTCGGGTACGGACTCCAATTCACCCCACGATTCACGCTAAGCTGCGCCGTCAACTGCATGGACGCACTCCCGCTCCCCACAGTTCTATTGAACTGAGCTCCAGCAATGGCCAGCAGCATCCCGTTCACATTCACAAGATGGGGATTGCGGAAAATGTGGCCAGGGATCGGTGGGTTTGCGGCCTGATGCTCCCTTGGCAACTGCCTCGAACCTTGTCTTCCATAGGAATCGTCCACTCTCGTCCCATAGTTTTGGGCCTGCACAGGCCCCGCGGCGCCGCACATCATGACGACGAGGAGAAGCAGCACCGCGGAGGTAAACACACGCCGGGACATGTTGGGCCTCTGCGGCTCACTCTCTCCTCCTTCCCCCCTCCCTCCGCTGGATCCGGTCACGCGGCGACGGTTGTGTGTGCGGGGTGCCTTCACAGCAGCAACACGTGAATGCATATAAATATGTGTGTGTGTGCGGTGTGTGTGCTGTGGTTGGAAATTTCAGAGCCTTCTAATTTCACAGTAGCGATTCGCGTTCGTTTGCTTGCTTTCCTAGCGTGTGTGTGTTCAAGAAGTGGAGAGTACAGCAGCAACAGCGGCAATACACAAGAAAGGTCAGTGAGGAGCAGAGCAGAGCACCCACGCAGAGAGCGGGACAAAAGAGAATCCGGAAGGGGCAGCACGGAGGACCATCGCCCAAACCAGCCCTCTGACACACACAAACACCATCGCAGCGCTGTCAGTCCGCGGGTGAGAGGATTCGGCCCTCCACACAACAAACGCACGCACCGCCAGCAATCAACCACCAATGGAAGGGGAAGAGAAGGGACACACCGCCACCGCCTCCAGTTCAATCCCACGGCCAACGGCATACGGCCACAGCCCCGCTGCCAACAAACACAACGCACACGGAGCAAGCAATCACCCAAAGAGCCGCACGCAGAAGCAATTCCTCATCCATCCACGACGCGGCGCCTCACTCCATGCGGTCACAACGCAGCGCCCCCACACCATCAGGAAGAGACACTCGCCCTGCGCGCTGCCTCTCTCCTCCCTTCGCTTCATGCCCACGGGAAAAAGCAGCACCC
>NW_001848994.1:0-1914 GCF_000209065.1 Trypanosoma cruzi | reverse complement strand
CTGCTGCCACACGCACCGCAAAAGAAACATCCGAATCCACTGTGATTTGCACTCTGTGTGCGTGTGCTTGTGCGTGCCTGCAGAAACACGAGGTAAAGAAGTAAAAAAAGAAACGGAGCATGTGAAGAAACGCAAAAACAAAATGCACAGCAGAGCCGCATGGTAGAAATAACATGACTGCTCAAACTCACGATTGCACCGCAGCCCAAGCAGTGGCGAGTCATACAAGATTTATTTAAAACAATTACCAATAAAAAAAACCTCCCCTTTCACCATTATCTTTCCAGCCCGCACAAAGTAATTATATAAAAAGAAAAAAAAGCAAGAAAGGAGTCGTCCTCCGTTGCTCTTACTCCTAAAAAAAGGAAAAAAAAAATCACCCGTTTACCGTGTGGCCCACCAAACTGTTTGTATATTTTGCCCACAAATTAAAAATTAAATAATTACGTGTCTTTCAACCGTCTGACCTCCATGTGTCCGCACATCGTTTATATTTCATGGGGTCATCTGCGTGTTGCTGCTCCCCTCAGCCCTCTCAGCGGCGTGTGAGTGCGGCCCGCAGAGCACAGTCACTCGTGTGTGGGGGGGCTGAGAGAAGCACGCAGACATGACGGGAGTCGCGTCTCTCCATCGGGGGAGTGAGCGCAGAAAAAAAAAAACACATCAGGGGGGAGAAATACTCACGAGGCCGACCCCGAAGGGACTGCCGGAGCGTGAAATGCACACGCGAAGCAAAAAAAATCCTAAAAAAACGGCAGGGTGTGGCTGTGTGTGTGGCGCTGCGGGTGTCTGCCAGCCCTGGCCGCATAAAAACAAAACAAGAGGGAAAGAAATGTGTGCTCCGCCCCACAAGCCCTCGTCGCACGCCCACACGTCACGGCTCCCTCAGCGCGCCGTTCGTCGCGGCCCCTCCTCATGCGTGCAGCAGGCGAGGCGCACAGGGCCGTCGTCATGAGCGTGTCGGTGGGTGTGCGAGTGGAGCAGTTGGGCGGGAAACACACGGCACCCCTCACAGGAAGAGCGCAGCAAGAAATAATTAAAAGAGGGAAGAGAGATAAAAAACGTCCATAGTGGTTGCCCCCAAAAGCAAAAAGAGAAGGGAAGAGTGGAGCAAAAAAGAAAAAAACAGAAATATTTTTTTTAAAAGCAAACAAAAATAATTAAAAACAAACATAAAAAAACATAAGAAATTATACTCCAAACAGAAAAGAAAAAAAATTAAAGGCCGAAAAAAAAAAGCCCATGGTGGTTGCCTTAGGGCAGCAAGGGAAAAATGTAAAACAAAGCAATAAAAAAAAAACAAATTATTCACTGTGTAGTAAAATTTTATTCCTAGGGGTGTGTGTGTCGGTGCAGGGAAGGGCGCAAGTGCTCCACACGGCAGCCGCACACTCCTCACGCAGCCGCAAACCCCCACAGCCCCAGCAGAAGAAGCAGCGGCAGCAGTCCGCTCTCACGCATAGTGCCAGCAACGCTGTTATCCCACTGCGACGAATTTAAAAGGCTGCTGCTGAGTGTCGCCGCCTCTGCTTCCTTGACCTGTGGATGGAGCCCTTCTTGTCCCTTGCCTTCAGCGTTATGTGTTGCTGCATTTGCTGCGTCGGGGGTGCCCACAGAGAATTGGGTTGGTTGATCTGCCTGCATCATATCTCCACCTTCCGTCCCCACCGTTTGTGCATCATCAGATGAGGAAGCACCAACATCAGTAATGGCGGCACTTGAAGATGTAACAGATGTCACGGCTTCATGTCCATCGGAAGATGTGGCAGATACCGGCTGGTCTGCAGTTCCCTCCCTTGCTGAGGATGTCGCGGCATTGGGCTCCGCTGGTTTGGGCTCTTCTGATTCCGACTCCGCTGGTTTGGGCTCTTCTGATCCCGACTCCGCTGGTTTGGGCTCTTCTGATTCGGCTCC
>NW_001848993.1:1879-4494 GCF_000209065.1 Trypanosoma cruzi | reverse complement strand
CCCGCCACCATCGCCATCGTTGCCACCGTTACGCACACCGCCACCGCCGGTTGGTGAGTGCATCAGCGACATGGTGTACCCCGAGGTTGCGCAGGCAGTGGGCGGCGGGCTGTCGTGGCTGTGCTATCGCAACGTGACGTTCAGCGGGGGCGGCATGAGCCTGACGGTGCTGATAGGGGCGATGACAGGCGACGTGGCGAATGTCACGTTCGATGGATGCACGTGGAGGGACGGCGCCGTGCTGTTGCTGTTGGGCAACGCGTACGCCGCTTTGGGGTCGCTGAACATCCTCGTCACCGGCAACACATTTAGTGACGCGCTGCTCAGTCCGGAGGGTGGGTTTCCACCGCGCACGAACATCGCGATCAGCGGGAACCGCTTCACGGTCACGAGGCTGATCCCTCGGTCGGGTTTGGGCCTTATGGGGCCGTCGTGTGTTGCGATGAATGGACTGGCGATCAGCAACAACTCCGCGGTGGTGCTCAGTGGCAATGTGTTTCAGACCCTGACGGCATCGTCGAAAGCCATTCATGTTGTTGGATCTCCGCTGAGTGTGTTGTGGCGCTCCCTGTTTGCGTTGGTGGGCAACACGTTTCATATGGATGGCGGAGACAGTACGCTGATGTATATTGAAGGGTCTAGCAAGTCCTTGTCGCTGAGTGTACTGAACAGCTCTGCCGTGGTGATCCGAGGCAATCTTGTGCCGAGGTCGGTGCAGTACGCCATTTTTTTTCTTTGGGCCTTAGTTGTGGAGTCTCAATCAGCGGTTGTTTTTCAGGGCAACGAGATGCAGGGAAGCTTGGTTGTGTTTTATTCATCCTTTGCTTCCTACATTTACTACAACTCTTGGCTGCAGTTGAGCGGCAACCTCTGCCGTGAATCCCCATCGGATACCTTTGCTGTTTTGAGCCCCACACTGAATCTCCGTGACTCCACGGTGTCATTGTCCGACAACCAATTCACGTCCAGCCATGGAATGACCAGAGCGCTGTGGATATTTTTAGGGACAAGCGATCTCACGAACGGAGAGATTGTGGCCGCGTGCAACACTGTGAACGGCGAGGAGGGGGTGGAATACAGCATCCCGTCCGTGTACAATGCCGCCATTTTGACCTGCAGCGATCCATGCACCCTCGCGGCATCGTGCTTCCCCGCGTACACGACGAAGGCCTCGAGTGATGGCTGCGCCTGCACGTGCGCTGAGGGCGGCCACGGCGATGCGTGCCTGCCCGTTGCTGTTCCCGAGCCACCGAGCACTGACGGCGCCGACTTGTGCGTGCGGGACGTGCGTGTGGATGTGGAGGTGAGCGCCGGTCTTGGGACGTCGGTGGCGTGCTACGTTGGTGTGACCTTTGCGGTGGACGTCGTGGTGGACGTGGAGTCGATGTTAGGGAGCGTGCGCAACGTGACGCTGGTGAACTGCACTTTTGTGGGCGGTGCGAGCCTGTACGTTGTTGGGTGGCGGTCCGACCCGCCTGCTGGCGAGCGTGCCGATGTGTTGATCAGCGGGCTTGAGTCGCGCTCCAACGGCGGCGTGCTGGTGGCTAACCGATTTCCGCCGGGCTCGCGCGTCACTGTGGTGGACTCGGTGCTGATCGCAGAGGCGTGTGTTGCGTACCGCGGCGCCTACGACCTTGGCGACGCCTCCGCGTGCCTCGTGCTGCACAGCGTGAATCTGACGGGGAGCGTGCTGACCATTGCGCGCACGCATGTGGCGGCTGTGTTCCGCGACGCTGTTGGCGTGTTGGTGGTTGGCGGCGTGGTGCTTCAGTCGCGCGGTGCGCTGTACGTGGACGGGCTGTCGGTGCAGACGGCGCTGGGGCTGTGCGTGGCGGTGGAGGGCGGTGTTGCGGCCAGCGGCGGCTCCGTGTTGGCGTTTGTTGACAGCGACTTCCTGCTGTGCAATCACGCAGTCTGCGTGGATGGGTCTGTGAGCGTGTCGGGCTCTGCTGTGGCGCTTGTGCGGAACGACTTTTTGTCGACGGAGGACTACGCGGTGGCGTTTTATTCGACGGTGAGGCTGGCTGGCGGGTCGATGCTGCTGGCGAAGGACAACGTGCACGACGGCGTCTCGAGGGAGATGCTCTACGCCGCTGGCGCCGTGACCGCTGCTGGGAGCACGCTGAGCTTTGTGCGCAACCGAGCGCTGCTGCCGCGGATGCTGTCGCTGAGCCTGTCGCTGAGCCTGTCGCTTTTGGCTGGGGCGCATTTGAGGGTGGCGTGCAACGACGCGGGTGGCCGTGTTCTGTCGACGGCGGAGGAGTACGCAGCGGCAGGTTTTGGCGACGCTGGGAGCATCGACGTTGCTGGGTGCGACGACTGCGACAGGGACACGTACTGCTACGCGCCCGGGACGGCGACGGCCAGCATGAAGGACGGTGTGTGCGTGTGCGCGTGCGGCAGCGGCGGGTACGGCGAGGCGTGCGTGCCTGTGGGAGCTCCCGCGCTGCCGCCCGCTGTGGGCACTGCGTCGAGTGTGTTCGTCCGCGAGGGCGTGACGGTGCAATCGGTGTTCGTCGTGCCTGCTGGCGCGAGCGAGGTGACGCTGCGCCACGTTGTGCTGGACGGCGTGAGTCCTGTGCTCTACGTGCCGTGGATGGCGCGGGACGGCGTGC
>NW_001848993.1:0-1779 GCF_000209065.1 Trypanosoma cruzi | reverse complement strand
CGGTGTGGAGGCCAACGCGTCCGCCGTCGTGGTGAACGACAACGCCGGTGCGCTGACGGATGGCGCGCTGCTTGTGCTGCGGGGGTCGGCGTCGTTTGCGTCCGGGTCGTGGCTGTCGGTGCGCGGCAACAGCATCAGCGGCAGGCTCCTGTCTGTGCCGTCGTATCCGCGCAGTGCGGACCTTGTGCAGAGCACGCTGACGCTCCACGGGAACGCCGGCAGTGGGCCCGTCGTGATGGACGGCACCGTTGCGCTTGTGGGCGCCGGCGGAAAGTTCGTCGTGGGGTGCCTGACGCTCAACGGGCAGGCGCTGCGCCCAATGGAGTACAGATCTGCCGGCATCATCGGGAAATTCCGCCCCGTGGCGTGTGGCGTGTGCGACGCCGACGTGAGCTGCTTTGCCGCTGCGACGAGGACGATGTCGAGGTCGTGCGGCTGCCGCTGTGCTGAGGGCGGGTACGGGCGCGACTGCCTGCCGGTGTACCTGCCGCACGTGGACGGATGCAACCGCACGTCTGGCATGCCGCTGCTGAGCCACACGGCGACGCTGACGGAGACGCGCAGCCCGACACCAAGTTCGACATCGAGCCCGAGCGCAGCGCACTACAGTCCGACGCAGTACTGGCCGACGGAGTCGCTGCAGGTGACGGAGACGGTGGCGCTGTCGCCCACGCGGACCCCGACGGCGTCGGTGAGCAGCACGTTGTGGTGGAGCGATGTGGCGTGCCCGACGCTTGCCGTGACGACGACGGCGGCTGGTGGGAGTCTGACGCAGAACGACATTCGCGGCGGTGGGAGCGCCGTCCCGACACGGCTGATGGTGGCGCTGCCGCCGCCGTTCCGCTGGGCAAGCGACCCGCAGCTTGGCACGTACCTGAGCTTCGTGCCGGTGTCGACGGCGCAGCCGCGTGGGTTTGGCGGTCCGTGGGGAGCGATGCTGCGCAACGCGACGAATCCGTCCACCGTCCTGGAGCTGGCTGTGCCCGTGCACCGCGGTTACTTCATTGCAGCCGACGAGACGATAGTCATTCGCTGCGACGCTGTGGCGGTGTCCGGCGGCTGCAAGGGTGTGCTGCTTGGGTCCTTCACGATCAGTTCTGACACGCTGCCCGCTGCTGCCAACGCCCTCTCGGCGATCACCGGCGTCGTTGCGGGTGCGACGGCTGTTGCCGTGGTGGTGACCGGCGGGCTGGGCTCCATCCTGGAGATGCAGGCGCTCGGCGTGTTTGCGAGGATGCCATGCGCCTCGGCGCAGGAGCGTGCGAGCACCGTTGCGCTGCCGTACTTCCTGTCGGTGTTCGCTGCCCTTGATTCGCTGTGGATGGTGGTGGGCAACGCGCTGCTCGCCGCTGCGTTCGGGTGCGTGCACTGCGGTGTGACGGCGTCCTTCCAGCGGTGGCGCGGCGTGGACGCGGCGAGTGCGTGGGCAGCGATGCGCTTCCCGAGCCTGACGTACGTCGTGGCGCACGCGATGCACCTCGGCATTTTCTTCGGCTCCGTGCTTGCACTGGCGATGCCCGACGCCCGCGTGCAGCACCGCGTGATTGGCGTCGTTGGCGTGCTGTACGGTGTGGCGTTCCCTTCTGGCGTGTGCTACTTGATTGCCCGCCACACGGGCGCGAGCTTCACGAGGTACTGGCAGTTTTCGAGGAAGCCGCTGCACGAGCGCCTGCTGTACCCCGTCGGGTATTGGCACCCCGCGGCGCAGCAGCGGATGTACGGCAGCATGCTGACGAACATGAAGGGCAGCCACGTGTACTGGTGCGTGTTCCAGCTGTC
>NW_001848992.1:1965-4412 GCF_000209065.1 Trypanosoma cruzi | reverse complement strand
AAATCGTCTGGATGAGACGAGAAACAACATCGGGGGAACACATGGTTTCCACGTACATCTCTTGGACAGGCTGCGATGCGCCACGTAACACCTTCTCTATCACGTTGGAGCTGAATTTATTCATGCAAAGTTGAACTAAATGTGGAAGAAATGCGATTGCAATCGTGTCAGTTGTTTTACTGTCATTGGACTCCAAAACGTATTGCAAGACATAATTTCCAAAAGGATCCTCCGCAATCTGCAAGCAGCAGCGCAGTATTTGATTTACTAGAGTTGCCCTTTGTGAACAAGACGCATACTCAAGACACCGCTGAAGTACACAACATCCCTGCTTATTTTTGGCAATGGAAATGCAGTCCGATCCCACCGCAGCGTAAATAAATTCCTTATCCGCGTGACTGAAGCGTTGCAGCACTTTTTGAATGACATGATTTCCATGGGCATCCTTAACCAATCGAACAACATCCTTTGACAAAGCCTCCCGCAGAATATCCATTTCTTCACGTGAGGCAATGGTTTCAACCATTTTCTGCACGCTGAATGTCCCATGCGGTGTGAGCGCAATGGATATAATTTTTGGGGCAGCAACACGTGCCACCTTGTAACGCACATCCTGAGGCATCATGTCAAAGAGCTTTTGAATAAGAAAATTGGCGTATTGATCTGTCATCAACTCCGCTACATGTGGGACAACTTCGTTCATAATGATACGGACAAATTCTCCATCTCCGTTTGACCCTCCTAATAGACGTTGAAGAAATCGACATCCATGTTGGTCCTTTGCTATCTCATACACAGAACCTCGCAACCCCTCCGGGGTAATGTTGCCGCTATACCCACGCACTGCAACGTGTGAATGATGCGGGTTAACGGCATGACCATTCCATTCCATATGGTGAGCAGCACCCTTGTCCTTCTCTCTACTTGCAACATCATCCATCGGTATGATCATATGTGGGTTGCTATTCTCAGGAACATTTGTCTGCGATACTTGTGTGGGTGTCACCCCCCGCTTTCCCATTGGCGATGAGGCGGCGTACGAGGCGGTCGCGGCCATATTCTTTGGTGACGGTTCAAAAGGTGGCGCATCAACTCGCATCATACTCGGCTGAGAAGAATTTGCGACTTGAGGCTGACTAAATAGGCCGTTTGGGATGGAAAAACTAACAGGCGTGTGGGTACGCTTCCATGAAATATTAGAACTGTGCTTGTGCCCGTTAAGTGGCGTGCTTTCGGTAGAATTCATGGAGGGTGTCGCAAAAACCTGCGAGCTCTTCGTATAGACGCCTATCGGCTTGGCCGTCTTGTCGTCATCGCCATTCAACCCGCCTTGAAGAACTCCCGAAAATTTTGCTTCAGTGCTTTTATACTCGTCCTCGTGCACGGTCCACATCGACTGTGCGAACGTGAAAAGAAAGGAACAGAGTACGGAAACAAATAAATAAATAAATAATAATAAAATTAAGGAAAAAAAAAAAAAGGAGAGAAACAACAACTAAAAAAAAAAAAAAAGAAAGAAAAAAGAAGAAGAACAAGTTTTCATATCCGTACCGCAACAACCACAACAAAAAGAGCGCCCCAGAGTTTCAAAAAGAAAAAAGAAAAAAAAAAAAAAGGAAGTATACAGTGAAAGAAGAAAGAGGGGGGGAGGAAAGGATAGAAAAATGACAAGGCAAAAAAAACAAAACCAACAATTACTTCACTTCATTCCTTTGGTATTACTGGCAGCTTCAATGGTCGTGAAATCATGGCTTTCAAGCAGCTCCAAAAGCTCGCAATCATCATCCCATGAAGAGGAGTCAAAACAATCTTTGCCAGCGCACATTGTTCGATCGGCAACAGACATTTCCCTGGCGACAGGGGAGCACTGAGTCGCCGGTGGTGTACATGGTGAAAATATCTGATCATCAATGGCATGAAAGGTGCAATTTCTCCGGCACACAAGGGAATACGCGTAGACACAGAGGGCCGTGAATGTCGTCACAAAATAACAGACAGGCTCCATGACATCCCAACCGTACACAATAAACGTCAGATACGCTAAGACAGTCATTTGTGTCCCGCTAAGTAATGAAACAATCGCCCAGAATTCGCGACGACGAACCCCACCTTTCTGCTCAACTCTCAAAGTAGCACAGGATTGTTGAACGGGGCATTGTTGCAAATTCATCGGATTTCCTCGAGAAAGGGTAGGAAGTTCCAATTTTAAATGTACGGCATTCACCACATCAGAAGGCCTAATGTAGACGTACCCACCAATGACGATTACTTCCCGTGAATGTTGGAGCTTCTCTAGGTACTGCGCAGCCTCACACTTCGTCATGCGTTCATGAGAAGGTGCATACAAGTTTGTGGTACATATTGCAATAAAATCCTCCGTTGTGATTATCCTTTTACCGCTGCAATCCAATGCACATCGTGCCCGCAGTTTCTTTTTGAGACATTGC
>NW_001848992.1:0-1865 GCF_000209065.1 Trypanosoma cruzi | reverse complement strand
CTTTTTTTTTGTTTGTTCATCTTATTGCTGCTGTTGGGTTTTCACCTTTGCAAGTGAATACACATTGGCGTGGGAGAAGAGGTAAAAGGAGTTGGCAAAGGTTCACAAATCCATATAAAAGACTTCGTCTGCGGCATTAAATCTGGTCCAAGTAGTCTTTCAATTGGTCCACAGTGAAAAGCTCAAACTTTCCCTCACTCACCCGTCCTACCTGCGTGTTTTCTGCTGTCATCGTTCCATCAAAGCCTTCCTTCAGAGTCAGGAGGGCTGTATGCACCGCATCCTCTATTTCCATTTCATTTGTGTAGCGCTTCTCCAGGAATGTTTTGGCGTCGGTGCTTCCCTTGCCAATCGAGGTGGCCTTCCACGCCCAAAAAGTGCCACTGGGGTCCACCTGATAGAGATGGTTGCCCTGGGAGTCGGCACCAGCAACAAGAAGCGAGCAGCCAAAAGGTCTAACACCACCAGATTGCGTGAACTCTTGATACAGAGAGCTTATTTGGCGAACGAGTTGACTAACCGGCATGGGCTCATGGTAAGTCAGACGGTACTTTTGGCACGCTTTTCGGGCAGCATCAACAAGCACCCGACAATCAGGACCAATTCCGCTGTACGTGCAGCCAACATGATCATCAAGAACAAAAACCTTTTGCACCGTCAAAGATGCAGCAAGAGGAGATGTCGTCTTTTTTTCTGCGGCAATGACCACTCCATCCATGGCCTTGACCCCAAGGGCGGTTGTACCCTTACTCGCGGCTGTGGTTGCGTATTCAATCTGCACAAGCCTCCCCGAAGGGCTGAAAGTAGTAAGGCCATACGCTGATTCGGACATGGTGCAAAAAAACAAAAAAACAAAATGAGAGTAGCAAAAAAAACGACGCACACACACAATATATATATATATATGTATATATATTTCTATCCTTGAGCTTTTGTAATACCCTTTGCGCGCCAAACAAATCCCCCCAAAAAGAAGAAAAAGTCGGTAGTGTATCCGTCCTGCAGAAAACATGTGGTATTACTCTTGTTCTTGTTTTACAAGCAATTTCCTTCTAGCCAATGCCAAAAATAAAGAAAACCACCTCCCGTCATCACCACCAAAACCACCTCTCAAAGGGTCATTCGTTCTAATAGAGTAATTATCCCTACAGAGACATTCATTACCCATGCTATCCCACAACTAAACTAAAGGGGCATATCATTTTCCCTAATCACTATGTTCTCTCAGTATTTTCCGTTTCTCTCTCTCTTTTTTTTTTTTTTTTTTTTTTTTTTTTTTTTGAGATTTCCTTCATATATATATATTTTTCTTTTTTAGTTACATGCCCCTCACCCCCCCTTTTTTTTTTCCTTTCCCTGTTCCCTACCCCCAACTCAATCATACACGGGCTTCTTGCCATTCACAAAGACATCATGAAGGATTGGCGCCTTCTCACGAAAGTCCGCGGCATCCGCATCGTAAAGGGGCTCAAAGTCGCGATCCAACCAAAACTCATAGGCGCCTTTACGATTCTTCTTCACGGGCTGGTACAACGGCTCAAACTCCTTCCATGGCTTCACACCATAGAGAATAACGTGATCAAAGTGTCCTAAGGCACGCTTCTCTTCCCACTTCTCCAGCCACGACTCCTGCATCATTCGCTCTAGGTACCAGCGCATTTTCTTGCACATAGAGTGTTCCTCGCCCCAGTTGCCGATGCAGTGAAGCCATTGGTAGTAGGCAAGAATTCCATTTTTCTGCTTGTTGGCTGTATAGCTGAACCGTGGGTCACTGAAGTCGGAAAAGTGAGGAACGGCGGGCATTTCCTCCCGTTGAATCTTGTACTTTTTATGATCAGCGAAGGGCATTTTTGACTGCTGCAATT
>NW_001848991.1:2592-4158 GCF_000209065.1 Trypanosoma cruzi | reverse complement strand
CACTTCTCTCTGCCCCGACGGATTGGAATTACGCCCCACAGCAGGTCGTGGTGGGTGGCGTCCCACACTCACAGTGAGGCACGGCGCACACCATCTTCTCCCTCCGAGTGCACTCAGCAGGCCGGCGCCCAGTCACCCTCGTGCCATCGCAATGGGGAACACAAACAATCGTCGTCGCGGAACATCGGTGCCTCTAGCAGGAAAAAAGAAATGAGGCATGTCAACAGCACGGCCAGCAGTGGGACACTCAACGGGACGCGGAGACACTCAGCGACAGTGAACACAGCAAAAAAAAAAAAATAAATAAACCGCAGTGATTTACCAAAAACAAAAGAAAAAAAGGTGAGAGTCCAGAAGAACCCCCAAACAACACAAAAATGGAAAATCCATGATTCGGAAAGACGTTTATTTCATGTGCCGAGCAGTACAATATGACCGTGTGTTTGTGTATAAATATCACCTGTAAAAAGAGGTCAATAAAAGACTTTACTGTTCCACCAGCCCACACAACATCCCCAACATTTCACGCGGCATCCGGCCTGTTCTTCCAATCCTCGTTTCATGCAGTCCGTGGGACGCACAGCCGCAGGGCCGGCACCGCATGGGCAACAAAAAACAAGCAAAAGGGACAAACACTTCGCTCATTACAGTGTGCAGCAGACATCCATTAAGTAAAGAAGAAAGTGAGGATGCACAGTGGTCCGTCGGCAATACGTCCAGCACAGCTCTCCGCCCTCCATCACCACACGGTGGCAGTGACACACACCCGTCCACAGAAAAAAAAGCAGAACGAAAAGAAAAACACGGCGGCAGGATGTGGCTGTGTGTGTGGCGCTGCGGGTGTCTGCCCGCCCTGGCCGCAAGAAAACAAAACAGGAGGGAAAGAAGTGTGTGCTCCGCCCCACAGGCCCTCGTCGCACGCCCACACGTCACGGCTCCCTCAGCGCGCCGTTCGTCGCGACCCCTCCTCATGCGTGCAGCAGGCGAGGCGCACAGGGCCGTCGTCGTGAGCGCGTCGGTGGGTGTGCGAGTGGAGCAGTTGGGCGGAAACACACGGCACCCCTCGCAGGAAGAGTGCAGCGAAAAACAATTAAAGAGGGAAGAGTAGAAAAGAAAAAACGTCCATAGTGACTGCCCCCAAAAGCAAAGAAGAAGAATGGGAATGGGGGAGATGAAAAAAATAAAATAAATAAAAAAACAAAACATTTTAAAGAAAACAAAGAAGGAATGTTAAAAACAGTTACGGTGCTCCGCCCATGCAGCCGGGCAGGACGGCAGCGGTGCGTGTGGTGCAAAAGAGAGCACCAACGGGCCTGCATGGGTGTGCATGCATATATACAATGGGCACATTATTGTGTGTGCCTCGTGGGGTGAGGTGAGGGCGAGAGTCCATGCAAGGGGACACACACAGAGAGAAGGACGAGTGTGTGTGCGGGCGGTGCATGGCTCTCTCTCCCTCACTCTCACGCGGCCACCACCGCAGCAGCAGCCGCACACGCAACAACAAGAAGAAGAAGCAAAAGAGGGGAGGCGGTGTGGGAGACCGCGGTGCTGCTGTCGCTCTCA
>NW_001848991.1:0-2492 GCF_000209065.1 Trypanosoma cruzi | reverse complement strand
CCGACGCCAGAGTGTCAATACCGCCAGCATCGGGCTTCAGAGCTTGATCAGTTGGGTTTTTGGTTTCACTGCCTTCATTTGGGTTCCGTGTGGCACGTGAATGTTCGGGAGTTTCTTCAGCTGTCAGTTCCTCTTTTGAGTTCACTGTTTTATTCGCTGTCGGCACTGTTGGCGGTGATGGCTGTGCTTTTGGTGCCGCTGGAGCGTCTGGCAATTGTGTGTCAATACCATCAATTGCTTTTGGATTTTTATGATTTTGATTTATATTTGGGTCTGCCAGGTCTGTGTCCGTCCCTTTCAAATGAGTGGCAACGGTTTCCTGACTATCCACTAGAACCTCCCCATCGGTAGTCAAGGGTTTGACAGTAGAACCATCATTCTTCTCTTTACACATAGATTTATCGGGTGTTGCTTGATCAAAGCTTCCTCCATCTGACACATCTCGTTCACTGGGATGAGAATCACCCTCAGACGCAGTTTTCATTGTCCTTGTTTTATCCGTTTTCACTCCGTTTTCCCCAGAGACGCCTGACCCCGTCCTAGAATCACCAATACCAGACCGAGAAAGGGAAACTGACTCCTCTTCCGTACATCTACAGTAGGCACTACACCACAGCACGCAGAGGGCACACACCAGCAGCACACGGCCAGTCATCATCATCGCCATCACTCCTGTCACTTGCGTGTAGCCTTCAGCACGAACTAGCTCCCCGTCAACGCAGAGGGAAAGCAAAAGGAGAAAGACCAGCAGCAGCAGCAGCAACACACGCAAATATAAGCGCAGTGAATGGAATAATCAAGCAACCATTTATTTGTGTTTCTGTTTGAATGTTGGCAGATGTCCGCATATGTTGTTTTTGCGGAGGGTAAACATTCATGCCTGCATCGTGTGTTGGGGATTTCTGCAGGGTACACAATTACGTTTTTTCCACCTGTGAATGTTTCTTGTGTTGGTGCGGCCAATAATTCGGTTTGTGTTGTTCCTGCTTTTCGCTGGTAAAGTGCTGCAATAGATGTTTGTTTTTCCTTTCGTTGCCGTGGCACCTGATTCCTCGCCGTTTGTTGTGGTGGAAATGAATAATATGTGAGTGGACTCCCACACACCAGAACGCACCTTCGCTCCTATTTATTGCTGCATGGAAGGGCATGTGTGTTTGGTGGTGCCTCGGCCATATATTTTGTGGGCGTACATTCTCCTGCAGGCTGAGGGCGGGATGACGCTCCGTCGCGGTGCACTTCCCTCGCATGCCGCCCACTGTGATTCATCATGCATCACCCCCTCACATATTCCGTGGTGCCACACCGCTGATATTGTTGCAGCCGCTGTGATTCCGCGTATTCCACGCATTTGGTTGCGCCACAATACATCCGCCCGTGTGGCCGCCGCGTCCAAACAGCGGTGCCCAACACCGTGAGCGGCAGTCCACATCCTTGCATGCCCCAACGCTGTGGTGTTTGACTGTCAGCCAGGCGTCAGACAACAAGAGAGTCTTGTGCTGGCAGTACAACACACGGAGCTGCAGTGAATGACTCGGGCGGCGACGCATCCATTTGTCGAAAGGCAGTAAAAAGGAGTCGGGCAAAATAATGCCGGCTGCACTCACAACACCATGTCCACAGCCAAAGCATGCGACGTGATGTGTGCCTCACTGGTGCTGTGAAATGCCTGCAGACGACGTCACTAGTGGAGGCATGCCACCCATGATCAGCGGACAGACAATAATCGGCATGGGAGGCCACGAAAGGCAGCAACGACGCCAGCAGCAGGAGCAGCCCTCTCTTTCTCTCTGTTTCCTCCGAGAAGTAAATATTCCACCAGCCACAGCTGACTGTGCAATCGTGACACTCCATGCACGTCGTGGCTGCGTCAACACATCCTGTTCCCTGCTGCGCCTCAAAAGATGCCTCACTCCGTCCACTAAGTGCATCGATGTGGGCTGTGCCTCGGCTGTTCGTGAGGACCACAGCTATGTGAGGGTCACCGAGTCGCAGCATATTTGTTGTGCCGTTGTTGCATGGTACCTGCACACACACACACACAAGGCGCCTGCATCCCTCCCTTTTGTGTTCGCCCTCCGCCGGAGTGGCCACACACACGGGCAGCAGCAAAATCACTTCACCCTCGACGATCCAAAATCAACACCGACATCCCTCGCAACGCAAGCATCTCAGTTGCCAGCACGGGCTTCCTGTCGCTCTGCCATCGACGCCGAAACACGGCACAGTGCACGCACTTATTTTCCTCGTGTGCAGTCAGCCGTTTGCTTCACACATTCTTCGGTGGGCTGACGTCCACAAAGCCACCGTGATCGCACACGCTCTTGCGATGAGCGTCGGTGTGTGCATGGATCCGCTGCTCACACGTGCTGGCAGGCAGTCTGCTGCCGGTGCCCTCGTGCCAGTTCATCGGCTCCAGCACGGAAAAAAGAAAACGGCCTATTCCCGATGCGCTTATTCCCACCAGCAGCACCAACACGCTGGTCGCCAGCCGT
>NW_001848990.1:1198-4136 GCF_000209065.1 Trypanosoma cruzi | reverse complement strand
AACGCCGTAAACGGGCAGGGCACGTTGCCGAATCGTCGGAGCAAAGTGTGACTCCCAAAGGGCGGCGGACGTCAGGCCACACAACTTATGGGCCCCCGCAATGCGTCAATGAGTTACAGTCGCAGACCCTGTCGGGAGGGAACACACAAAGGGAGAGGCAATCACTTTGGCGAACATCTTCTGCGAGGGAGGAATACAAAAAAACACCGACATCGCAGACTGAGACTACGCCCTTGTTCCTCTCCACTGTAAAAAATAGTGGTGGGTGCTCGGCGAATGTCGGTAGCACCATCTTCTTGGAAAAGCCGTTAAGTACTCTTGGTTTTGATTCAGAAGTGGTGGTGGGTCATTTCGCAATGAATATGGCAGACTGTTTCAGTCAAGAATCCGTCATGTACCGGTTCCCCATCGAAATAAAGCGCTACGTTCACGTAGATGGATCCATAATTACCCTTGTTGCGGAGGATCTTGGTAACGTGGAGGTCAGCATGACCACAGAATCCTACAAGACACGGTGTATTGAGCGGGCTCGGGAGGAGGCGGTGCAACAGCAGACGTACTTTAAAGTGCAGCACGACACGTTGGCGAGCGATATTGTCACGACGGTCATGGAACGATATGCTTGTATATACATTGGGCCTTCCCCTATGGTGACTTTAAGCTTCTTTCTCGTACAGAACCACATCGCCTACATGCTTCAGCTTCAGTCTCACGCCAATGACTACGGACTCCACCTAACGGACTTTCTTTACACCATACAAAGTGTTCGAATGGAGAAATACCCTCGGGTGGTTTCAGGGAAAGTGCGCCACGCCCTAATTTCAAATCTTGGAGAAGCCTACCTCGTCGACCTCCCGTCGCAGTTTATTGTGACGTGCACCAAAGTCACTGATTTCCTTTCGCTTCACTATCGACACGCAAACGCGTGGTCGGGTGAGGTGCTCACGTGGGCTCCGAAAAAGAAGAATGCGAGCAACCAAGGCAATGGCAATCACAGCAGTAATGCTAATCATGACGTCAACAACGTGATCACTCTCATCCCTGGTAAGCTCTTTATCGTCTCACATTGGCAATCCAATAGTGAAATCAGTGCGACTGTCATGGATGAAGTCAAAGGACTCCTTGAAGCGGTGAGTGCTTTTTTGACGAAGATTGTTGGTAAACAACTCCCATCCAGTTTTTATGTTTCCAGCGCTCTGGAAATGCCTTTGCCACCTATCCAGTGTTTCACCACCAACGTTTGCACTCACACCGCCGACCCCTTCATCACCATGTTCGTGCTGGCCAAAGACGCGGGGATTTTTGAGCTTGAGGTGGGCGCACTCGAGGTGTCTGGAATAACCGAGTTGACACATCGTTTGAACCGCAATTTCTCAAAATCCCTTCGTTTGCATCATGGAGAAACTGCTTCTGGGAAAAGGAAACTGACATTTTCTGGTGAATCCGAAAAGAACATGATGTTTCGTCTTGATGCTGTGCATTCTTCATATGACGATCTTTGGTTTACGATCAAATGCCTTCATGTTAGCGGAACCAAGTTGCCAGGCGATTTGCTGCAGTACTTGGAATCCGCTCTCGATGCGCTCCCATTCCCTCCCAATTCGCGTAGTTTTTTTCCAGGTGTGCTCGCCAACTGAAAGACGTGGGTGAACAAGCACGGACTTCACTTCAAATTTTCATCCCCTTTGTTTGCATATTTTCTATTACCTTTTTCTTTTTTTCTTGGTGTGACTTTTCGGCCCCATGTTTTACGAATTGATGTACGCAAAAAGGAATATAAATAAATATATAAATATATATTCGTTTGTGGAAAATCTTATTTTTTGGTAGGGCTCTATTTTATTCCATGTATATATATATATATATTGCGCCTTTTTGTTATATGTGCGTCTCTCTGTGTGCGTGGAATACAGAAAACTTTTAGGAAGACATGTTTCCTGTTCTTGAAAGTCTTGATGTTTTTCGAAAGCAGCTTGCTGCATATCCTGGGGAGTTCAGCGAACGGGGCGAATTGGTGGATGGTGGGGGTCGTGTTCTTCTTCCCTCATCGTGTCTGGCAGAAATCTCCACCATGAATGTCGCCTACCCGCTCCAGTTTTGCATTCGCTCTCGCCACAGTGTCTGCTATGCTGGTGTGCTGGAATTCAATGCGGATAATGGCATAGTCATCATGCCATTATGGATGTTCTCTGCACTGTTGCTTCAGCCCGGTGACACCGTTTCTCTTGAGACATGTGTTCTGCCGTCGGGCAAACTTGTTAAGCTTCGCCCGCAGCAGTCCAGCTTTATTCACCTCAGTGATCCCAGGCAAGTGCTGGAGATGCATCTTAGTCACTACCCTGTCCTCACGAGAGGCACATCAATAATGCTGCATTATCTTGATCGCGACTTTATCATCGATGTTATTGATATCACAGATGAGTTGGACCGAAGTGTCGACGCTATCTCGACTGTCCGTGCAGATGCGCAGGCAACCGAGCTAAAAGTTGAGTTTGAAAGACCATTGGATATGCCATTGACTCCATCAGAGAACGAGCTACCAGTGCAAGAAGGCACCAATGTGATTGGCACGGCTGAGGGTGTGGAATTTGCTCCCTTTGTTCTCAAGCGCCCAACAATCGTGAAGGAAAAAGAGGAGAAAAGCACTGAGACAACAAACCGAGAGGGAAAAGATCAGACCAAGCCCGGCTTTGTCCCATTCACAGGAGGGGGACGACGTGTAAATGACAAGCCAGTTGCACCAGTTGTATCCGAAGGGGAACGGCAGGGTGTGGAGAAAACGCCAGATGAAAGGGCACGGGAGGCAAGGGAACGGCGGTTTAAAGCCTTTGGAGGGGTTGGACGCTCATTGCGGTAAACACACCTCAGTTACAGTTGACAGCTCCTCTAGGAGGCGCTGTGGTGTTGTAGCGCCCCATTTTCTTAACTTACTTTCACC
>NW_001848990.1:0-1098 GCF_000209065.1 Trypanosoma cruzi | reverse complement strand
GCTCTTTTGCTGGTGTTTTTTTCGATTACTATTTGCCAACCCCACACCTGTTGGTACTAGTTGTCCGGTGAGTACGTCTTCACGGTTTCCTCCGGCTCCCGGACGTACATAAACACGCACGTTATTTATTTATTTATTATTACTATTGTTTGCTGAGTCTGCCGGTCATGGCGTCGTTTAATCTCGATGGGCAAATCGAGCAGCGGTACAAAATTCTTCGTCATATTGGTAGCGGAGCGTACGGCATCGTGTGGTGTGCGTTGGACCGTGAAACAAATACACTAGTGGCATTAAAGAAGGTGTTTGATGCGTTTGGAAACCAACAGGATGCGCAGAGGACGTATCGTGAGGTGATGCTGCTTACTGCTCTTCGTCATGAGAGCATTGTTCTCTTAAGGAATATGATACGGTCTGTGAATGGCACCGATATTTACCTTGCGTTTGAGCTTGCCGAGACGGATCTCTCAACAATTCTACGGCATAATGTATTGGGACCAATTCATCGGCAGTATTTGGCCTATCAGATTGTAAAAATTGTTGCTTATCTACACAGCCGTGGAGTAATTCATCGAGATTTGAAACCGGCTAATATCTTTGTGAACTCTGACTGTCGTATTAAGCTTGGTGACTTTGGTCTTGCGCGGTGTATACAGTCTCAGGGCGAGGATGCATTCCGTGACCTGACAGGTTACATCGCCACTCGCTGGTACAGAGCTCCAGAAATACTTGTTAACTCGGCGAATTATACGACCGCCATGGACATGTGGGCGGTTGGTTGCATCATGGGTGAGCTTTTGACGTCATCACCACTTTTTATGGGGAGCTCAACGCTGCATCAACTTTCTCTCATCATTAGCGCGGTGGGGGAACCAACAACAGGTGATTTGGAGAGTTTAGGATCGAGTGAAACATGGCCGCTTATGGACGCTCTTCCCCCCGTCGAAAGTTGTCCCTTGTATGAAACCCTGCGCCAGTACGACCCCGATGCGGTGGACCTTACCTGCAAACTTGTTGTTTTTAATCCTACGCGGCGCATAACAGCACGGGAGGCTCTCCGACATCCCTATTTTGCTCCCTTTCTCACAGAAAGTGATATGG
>NW_001848989.1:2157-4122 GCF_000209065.1 Trypanosoma cruzi | reverse complement strand
AGGGTTGGGTAGATGCCGAGGTAGCGGCCAATGCGAGGCTGCGTTGCGCCACACCCGCGCGCCACAACCGCCTCCTCGGGCGTTGTGGCATCCGTTGACATGCGACACTTCATGCCGCACATCTTTACCACTTGGCGCAAGCGATTCACGCCGGTGAGGTGCTGCAACTTCTTGTGCACCTGCGGGTCGTTGGTGTCCATGAGAAGTGCACCGCAAGACTTGCACACGCACTTTAGTACCTGCAGCACAATGTCAAAGACACCAATGTTAAAAACAGGTTCCGCAAGGTCAATGTAGCCAAAGTGACCGGGGCACTCCGGGTTCTTTCGGTGACACGTCTCGCAGGCAAACTCAAAGTCGGTGGTTCCCATGCGAAGATCATTAATGCCCCCACGCACAGGTTGGCCGCGCTCGTAAGACTTGGCGTGCTCCACGAGACACACGGCGTAGTCCTTAATCTGCTTTTCCTTAAACATCTCAAACTGCACCTCCACGACCTTCTGCAGGTCCATCTGCGACGGCGGCAGTGGGGCCCCACCAGACATTTTTTAAATCCTTTACCACGACCACACAACAAAACAATGCAAAAAAAAACGAAGGAGAGAAGAAAAGTGCAACTTCTGTGCACATGAACAGGAAAATACAGCCCAGGCCCACACAGATATCCACAGAGAGAAAAAAAGGCAGACACCAGAAAACTGCAAAATAATTGTCTGGGCTGCTCGCCAGATCCTAAACTTATGTAAAGTAAACTAATAGGGGCGGGAAAGAAAGAAGGTAAAAGGAGAAGCAGTGGGTTTCGCCTAAATGCCTGCTTCAAGTAAATACATGCATATACACACATCTACATTCGTATTGTCGCTCACGTAACATGTGGCACATTGTTAGAATTGTAAATATTACGACTCATAAGGCGGTAGGATTTTGAGGATCCTCCACCCACAAGACCCCACCGCGAGGCGAGCATCGCAGGAGGGTGTGAGTGGAACGGAAAGTGAAAAATCAAAAGTAAAGAAAATATTCGTCCTACCGGCATCGGCTCTCTGATTGCGTCTATCGTCCGTTTTCACAAAACAATTAACAACACAGGTAAAAAAAAATCGTAAATAAAAAATAATCTTTGTTCTTATCAAGAAATATATCAATTTCGGCGGCCAGCATTCTTCTCATCACTCGTTTCACCGACGCCAAAAAAAAAAAATATCAGAAACACAGACTCACACACACCGATCATTGACGGCCCAGCACACACACACGCACATCCTCATCACGTGCCCCCAGCAGAAGCACACACGCACGCGGGTCGAGGGCAGGGAGTGACACGCTCCACGGGGGCAGGGGGCGGTCAATGACACATTCCACGTCTTTCGGCCACGGAGCACACAGGGCACAAACCGGAGTGCAGCAACCAATCAAGCAATACATTAGGATTCAACACGCACAGAAAACAGATCATTTTGTCCATTTGTCAATCGCACGACGGGTATACCACGTCGTCGGAGACACGTTCCACACGGGCGACAGGCGATGTGTCGTTGCCGAAGCGCGCCATCAGTGCAGCGTAGTCGTCCTCCCGCACGTGATGGACACACATCGAGGTCGGCACCACCTGCGAGTGCCCCGTTTCATTGCGAGCGTCATGGAAATGACAACCCAGCACCTTGACGTATACCATCGGCTGGTACTTCAATTCGTTCACTAGCACACGTCCCACCATTACGTCTTCGTGCTGCATGTGGATGGAAAGAAACTCTTCCTCACGCTCCTTGCTGTACGGCAGGTAGGCCAGGCGCCGCAGCGGTTCGTACGACACCAACGCCTCCGCCACATCCCTCGACATGGTGTAGCACCAGCCAACCATAAACAACACGTCTATAAAACGGGTCTTCACCCATAACGATGATCCTGAATGGACGCCCATGTAAATTCCTTGGAGCGCCAGGAGGCGCAGGTGAGCAACAACAG
>NW_001848989.1:0-2057 GCF_000209065.1 Trypanosoma cruzi | reverse complement strand
TGCGCAAGGTCAAACCCACATGTACGTCTTGCGGGTCATACCAATCCCAGCCTCGATGCCTGAATACCCCTCAACACCGACTGTTTTGTTAGTAGTCACGCGGCCCTCTTTCATTGGCAGCGCAACCACGTCGTTCCACTGCGCCGCCTCCTCCAGCAGCGCGGCAGAGTAGCCGTAGCCGTGCGACGGGTGTCGCCCAAGGACGTACAGCACAAGCATCGCACCGGTGAAGTCGTTCGCCCTCGTCGCCACTCCGGGGAACCGCCAGCACGTCGACCGCTGCAGGTTGCGTCGTGTTCGCCTCGCCTCGTCGTCCGTGGATGGGATGCCCAGCACAACCAGATACTCCCGCCGGCCCCACGTATCCACAACACGGCGTGGGATGTAAGCAAGCGCTGCGTCGTCCACTGCGGCGGCTTGCGGGTGACGGAGGTTGTTGGGTGCCGGTGCACCATCATCGTCAGCGGGGACAAAGCTGAGGGACAGAAGGTTCGTGACCGCAATGAAGAGAATCAGCAGCACGGCAATCCGCCTCAGCTTCCGCTTCAGCGTCGGCAGCTTCGTTTTCGCCATTGTCGCTCTCGGTGTGAGAGTCTAGGCAAAGGAAAAAAGGGCGGAGGGAGTGTGTAGTAACACCGATCAGCAGACACAAACAGCACGGGCGACGACAGGAAACAACACAGCCACGCGGTGCCACGCAGCCACGTGAGTACGCGAATGCCCGTCAGCCAACCCACTGCGCCCCACCCGAATCCGGGACGGTGCGGGCAAAGGGGTCAGGGCGGCGGAGAAGCCGACAGCACGCCGCCGCGGTGGCTCGACGATCCGCAGCCAACGCTTTTTTGCCACTCCTTGTGTGTTCTCAAAGAAGTCCCATGGTCTGCACGCCAGCCACCGTCGCAGTGAACGTCCGCCCTGCTGAGTGGAGATATAGAGGAGAGCCCCGGTCCCCGCGGATGGCGCTGCAGCAGGCGGCGTGAAACACAACCCCGTGACGCATCCGCCCGGCCTAGCGCACTCGCTCGATAATCAGTTCTCGCCGAGAATCAGTGCACTGGCAGATAGTTTAGCAACACCACCTAACAACAAGGAAAAGAGGAGAGGAACTACCTGCCACAAGCATCGGCGTCCTGCCGCAGCCGCGACGGGCCTGGCGCCTTTCTGCGTCCAGGGGAAACCGCGCCGACTCCCTGGTGAAGCACAGGTTCCTCACTTCTCCAGTGTCCACTCCACCTTTCTGTCCGGGCGCCTGCCGAGCCGGGGCAGCGGAGTAGGTGCGGACTCCTCTCCTCGCACAGCTCACGTTGGCCGGTTTGCACGACGTCCGGTCAACGCCCGTGGCATGCCGTGCGGTGGCACGTCAGTCCGTCATTGCCGCAGCGCCAAAAGCCGCATGCTGGACGGCAAAATCCGAGCGGTGGTGATCCCATCGTGGCGCCGTCGCCGGGCAAGGTGCACTTTCTCGGCGGCCCGACACTCTGCCGTCGTGGAATCGGCAACAGTGCGACGTTGATGAATGGATGTGTGTGCTGCTTTGGGCGCGCGGTGCGCCGTCCCCCGCCGGCATTCGCCTCCTGCGCGGGGGAGGGAGTCTCCCTCGGAGGCAAAGTTGCTGTGCGGGCTTGGCCTTCTTCCCGCTGTGTTTCGAGCCTGGCGGCGTGCGTGCATTGTGGCTCTATTTTTGGCGTCGTGACACTCCCGCCGTCGGAGAGATTGTGCCGGGCGTGGCTGGCCGGGACCGGCATTGCCCGCCCGCCTGTCGAAGTAAGGACATCCATGGAGTGCTGTGGTCCCTGGTGCCGGCACCGGCTCTGTTCCGGAGCGTGCGTGTGCGCGTGAATGGGATGTTGTTCCAGCTTTCGCTTGGGCAACGAATCCACAGGGTGTGCACCGGAGCGGGGTGGATGCAGCCAGATCGTCATATTCACGGGGACGCCCCCTTCGTGCTCCGGAGCTGTGCTGCATGTGGAAGTGCCGGAGAGCAACTCTGAGCCCGGCTCGTTGGTCGCACGGCGCCGATCAGCGAATGGCCTCGGCCTGAGCTCTGCATTCCGTGG
>NW_001848988.1:2033-4101 GCF_000209065.1 Trypanosoma cruzi | reverse complement strand
CGCATGCGCCAATGCCGGCAGTTTATACATCTCAAGAGACGGAAAGCATTTATCTAAGATGCGTGCCACTTGCATAGCGATGCAGAAATCTTTCAAAATAGTTTCCACAATATTGGGGTGCATCACTTTAACAACAACTTTCTCCCCGGTCTCACGCAACGTGGCGAGGTGCACCTGCCCTATCGAGCCCGAGCCCACTGGTGTCGTCTCAATGTGAGAAAATAATTCCAATGGTTCCTTTTGAAATTCCTCACGGAGTACCTGCAGTGACACACTGTATGGATGCACGTCCACCTCGTTGTACAGTCGTCTAAATACAGAACGAAACTCGGGAGAAAAAATGTCGTGTCGAGTGCAGCTCCACTGACCGGCCTTCACAAAGGCTGGACCGGCGCGTTTTACTGCACGCAAAAGCAGTTCCAACCACCGAAGGTACCACTCTTTTCGAATTCGCATCACAACATAAAGAAGTGCCAGCGGGAAAAAAAGCAAAAATAGTTCCACCATACGACCTGCAATCGGAAGCAGCCCTGGTCTCTCGACAAGTTTTCCATCAATAAACATTGAGCCATGTTCATCAAACACCGGATACGAGACCGAAATAGAAGGCCTTATACTCTTACGATACTCCACGTAAATACCGAGTCCGCCAAGCGAAAGAACAGGAACCCCAACAAAACTAGCAAGGGCTCTGCGCCCCAAGAAACGGCGAAAAAGCATCTACGATGTGACAAACCCTAAGATCAACAGGATATAGGCCTTAAACCTGCCTCTAATTCGCCAGGCACCACTCTTCAAAAAACACCCTCATGTATTTGCATTGAACACACAATTTCAATGTGAGCATGCAATTGCATCCGTGCGTGTACAAAAAAAAAAAAAACCAAAACAAATGGTGATGTGTATATTTATTTTATAAAAAAGATATGTCAATGGGAAAAGAGACAAAATGATGCAGCATATTACCTCTTTTGGGATCACAATTAGTTTTATGTACTTTACCAATGCTGTCTTGGGTAAAAAAAAAAAAAAAATTTTTTTTAAGTAAGAAAAAAAGAACCAACGATGCCTGAGAATGTCACTTCCCAGTTCCGCCCTTTCTTTCTTTCCCTCTTTCTGTGTTTTGTTCGATCCATCTCATCGCGCTTTCTTTTGTTTTCTTTTTTTTATTTCTGTTTTTGTTGTTTCCCTCTTCAGTTTATTTTGGGTGCAATTGAGGCAGTGGTGGGACGCGTGCAGCAGCAAAAAGACACACACACACGCATGTGTATATATATATATATATCTGCGGAGTCTGCAACTAAGGTACCTCTTTCCTGTTGACGATACTCATCCCACAGCAAGAGCTCCTCAATGGGATTTGCGTGTGTGTTCTTATTTTTCCCATATCCTCCTTTTTTCTTTTTTTTTTTTCCTTCCAATTCCCCAACGTTCTCTTTTTTTTTTTTTTTTTTTTCTTTTCCTTTCTTTCGTTCTCTCTCCTTCCTTGCCGTGTAGTCGTAAAGGTCACCGTACGATTCTTTTCTTGTTGCTGTCCTCCATATTCTCTCAGTCTTTTCAGGTTTCTTCCCTTCATTCGTTGCTCTGTCTCCCGCTGCGTCTTCATTGATCGACCTCCGCCCCTGTCACTGCATGGCGTGTCAACCCATACGAAGAAGCCCCCACTCCCATTGACATCACTTCTCTCCCTTCCTGCTACTCCCCACAACTCCCTCCTCCCTCTCAGGCAACCCACGAAACGCGCAGCAACGCTTCCTGCGCCTTTTCCTGGTTGCCCTGCGCCAACTCGAGGAAGATGACTAGCATGTGGTACGCAAGAATCACACCCTGATTACTGGCGGTGCTACTGCCGCTGCTAATCGACCCCGCTCCCTCCTTTTCCTTCGCCGCCCGGCCCTCATACACCTTCGCCAAGAGCGACTCCACAACCGAGGAAGCCTGATTCCACAGACCATTTGCGATATGCGTAATGGCCAGGTTGATGAAAAGCGCCTCCACGCGGCCTTGCTGGTGGCTGTCAAGGGGCTCCAAAGACGAACCGACAACAAGACTCGACAATGAAGAACGA
>NW_001848988.1:0-1933 GCF_000209065.1 Trypanosoma cruzi | reverse complement strand
GTCATTCATTGATCGGCCGAGACAGCAGGAAATGCGAGCTTCTTGCGTTCGTGTGTGTAAATAAATGCACGTAGTTGCAAACACGCTTTTCCTTCTCGCGAGAAAAAAAAAATATTGCCAACGAGCCCCCTTTCCTTTCTCCATATTAAAAAAAAAAAAAAAAAATAGCCTCCCAGCATCAACATCAACACCAGAAGAGAAATATCGATATATACATATATATATATTGAGTGCAGCTCAGCTCCTTCTATTAGAAAAAATACACGCAAAATTTAAAAAAATTGCCGTAAAAAAAAACGCCAAATATAAAAAAAGGGTGGAATAATAATAAAAATAATAATAATAATAAGGCAGAATACGTCAAATTCTTTTTCTGTTTCCACGCTTAGAGGAAAAAAAAAATCAAATAAAATAAACAACAAGACGGCGTTCCTCGTTGTTGTTGTTGTTTTGTTTATCTGTGCTCCTTCCTTCTTTGTGTGTCCCACAAGAGAAGGAATCGCCAGTGATTGATTATTCTTGTCGCCGTTGCTCTATGTACGCACTTGTGTACGCTTTTCTATTTCCTTGAATGTGACGCAGGAGTGGTCTTCTGCGTCTTTTTCTTCTGCATTCTCCAAAGCTTGGCAATGGCCGCCACTCGCTTGTTGTACTTCTTTTTTTGAACGGTGTGGGCATGTGGACGCCCTTTCCGTACACCCTTCTGTGCCACAGGACTAGTTGCTTTGGATCGCAACGATGTAGCGGTCGAAGCAAACTTTCGGGACGCTGCCGGCTGCCTTTGCGGCCCCTTCAAGGCTCTTCTCTTCAGTGCGTTGCGCTTCTTCATTGCGGTAGCCTCTGTCATCCGCCTGCGGGAATCAACCCCTTTCTTTGGCTGCGGCCTTTTCTTCCCCTCCCCTGAGGCCAACTGCACGGGGCGCACCTGTCCCCGGAGGACGAGTGGGGCTGTAAATGCCTGTGGCGAGGAAGTCTTTTTTGCGTGGCGTGCCGCTGCTGCCGCGAGTGCCACCCGCATGGAATTCTGCTTTTTACTCACCCACCGACCCGCGCAGAGTACAGGCATGGCGTTGCCACGTCGAAATGCACACACGCGACGGAGCATGCGTCCCTGTCGCTACGACACACGATAAACGATAGAAAAGTGTACGTGTGAAGGGAGAGTAGGAAAGAGGGCTAGGAGTAAGAACGAACACAACGCCTCCCTAATGAGTGAACCCCCGCTCCCGCCCCCACGCAACAGAAAATAAAGAGCAGAGGAAGAGTATTCCTCCAATTCTTTTTAATTCATGTGGCAAGAAAGGAAAAAATAATAATAATAATAATAATAATAATAATAATAAATTCGGGCACACAAACACACAACAACAACAATAAAAAAAAAAAGCACTCCGTAAAGGAGACTTTAAGAAAAGAAAGAAAAAAAAAAACAAAAACTGCGCTTCACACTGAAACTGCACCTCGCCCGTCATAAATGTAAAATATTATGATTTTCGAAAGCAAACGGCAATGAGAGCTGCCACGGCAGCGGCGACACCCACTCCCGCTAAGCCAGTTGCAGTTAAAGTCATATTTACTTCTGCATCAATGTACTGCTTCAGCGCGATTCCCTGGCGATGATCAGACTGGAGTTGAAGCATTTGATTCACACATATCAGTGCCTTGTCGTAGTTCCGAAGCTTTATCCATCCAATTGTTAGATAGTAGTAGTTAATAACAAGCTCGTCCGTGGATGTGGTTCTTTTGCTTTTCGTATCGGTCTCTTTTTCTTGTTCCCCAGCGTCGTGTTCAAAATGCTCCCACTCTCCTTGTGTTTCCGGCGGCGCAGAGGCCGCGTGAATAACACTACCACGCAAAATATCCTCTTGAGAATCCACCTCCTCACCGGGCATCAAATTCGTCTTTACTGACGATGCACCCGCCAATTCGGCCT